>NC_060190.1:5746573-5780429 GCF_021184085.1 Oncorhynchus gorbuscha
TCAAACGCTTGTACAACCAACGATCCTTGTCTGTGTCATACAGGACGTTTCCATCCCAACGAATGGAGGAGAAACAAAAACATGCATCATATGCATTCCCATGGAACGTGGGCGGTGCTCGGTGTGGAAATCAATCTTCAAATGTGTTTTTACAACAACGCAGCTACCACAACAAGCGATCCTGCACCTGCCTACCTTATAGCTGTCTATAGAAACAAATCGGCACAATTTAAAAAGAAGGAATAGCAAGGAACTTTGGACTATAGAGACAACATCCATCCTTTCTCTATCCAGCAGTAACAAGCAATAACCGTTTCTGGTATTTTTGGTTATTTTTGTTTATTTTACATTTCGACCATTTGACCTCCTGTTTTTCCCCCCTCTCTTTTCCAAGGCAACAGACCTGTAGCCGTCCAAAAAAAACTCATTCAACTTGCGTAGTTTTTTGTACATAATTAGATAGCTTACAAATAGCTTAATAAATGAACGATGAAAAAAGGAGTGTAAAAAAAATAAGTTAGAAAACTTGTGTATAGAAAAAAACCTATTGCCTCTGTTGCTGTTTTTGACCTTGTGTTTTTGTGCATTTTAAATGATATTTTTGAAAAGATTTATTCTACTTCTCTCAGAGTGTGACTGGCAAGCGGTCAGTCAGTCGTCCACGTGGCATGAATTGGACAGTAATTGCTTTGTTCATTTTGCTGGTTGAAACGTTCAAAGGTTACCATTCTGTAGCTGTCCCCCATCAACCCCAAGAGAAGTTCCACTTCATAGTACTTAACTTAAAGTTCAAGACACAACAACAAGAGAACAACAACTATATGGCTGTAATACAAAATGGCCGCCACCCCAGGACATCTTCTGTTCATAAATACAGAGTTTGTGTGGCACTCTTATTTATTCAAATTTGTTTGTTTCTTACTTTTATTTTGAAAACTCCTATATGGCATTCCACTGGTGGTATCTCGTGAGCTGTGGTGGAACTCGAGTCTGAAGTGACAGCACCAAGGTGTATGATGATGTCATTGACTGTGTGTGTACATCCTTAGCCCTTGTTACTGAAGAGAGCCCAACTTGCACTTTGAAAAGTCTGCTTTTCAACTGGTATTCACATATCTCTTCATATGAAAGAACAATCCCACCCTGACCCTTGAGTTTTTGAAGTTTATATATTTATTAGCCTATTTCTCCATCACTCACAGAACCAACAGATTGGGAAAAAAATGAAAAACGTTAACTTATTTGGTTTCTGTCTTATCTTATTACTCTTCCTATTTTTTTATGATTTTATCCCTTATTTTAAGATTTAATGTTTAAAAGTGAAACAATTGTTGTTTCCCAAATGGCACCCTATTCCCTACATTGTGCACTACGTTTGACCAGACTCTGTCAAAAGTAGAGCACTAAGTAGGGAATAGGGTGCCATTTGGGAAACAGACCATGGTGAATCGTAGTGAAGTCAGTCAGGATACCAGGCTAATGTTGTTTTGTTAGACGGACACTTGAAACGTAATCAGCCCCCAAGCTGCTCCCAGTACTGAGCCTTGCCTCTCATGCATCCAGCCTTCCAAACTGACCCTGACCCCAAGCTGCTCCCAGTACTGAGCCTTGCCATGCAACGGTGACCCTGACCCCAGGCTGTATGGTCATCTTCTCCTTCTCTGATAGGCTGGGTGGAGTTTTTGTCCTAACAGTTTACACCTATCCAATAATCCTAGAATTTGCTAGGAGGGGATGGGGGTGTAGGGTCAAGGGGTTGATTTTGGACTCAGCCTACAATAGCCAAGTCTAATGGGCAAATACTGAGCCAGCTACTATACAAAATGGGGGCTAACTAACTAACTCCACACTCTAGTAGGAAGACAAGTAGTAGTCTTTACTAGATTATGTTTTCGTCAACAAAATGTGTCTTACATTTACAAAAAGCCTCAGATGAATATTATTGAGAACAAAAACCTATGGTTTCAACGAAGGACATCATTCAAGGTGTAAAGTTAAGAGTGTAATCTTGAGGGATTTCATGATCTCCTCAAATTTGGATGGTTCACTGACGATGGTGCTTTCTCGATAGAAACAAATAAGCCAAACGACCTCAGAACACCAACAGTGTCCTCTTCTCTTTCACAGGGGCCAGATTACTTCACTCTCCTTCATTTACACTTTTATCTTCTAGCGCTTTTTCTTTGTCGTTTTTTGAACCTGCACTATGAGAAAAAAGGGCCCATATTTAATGAAAAACTGTGTTTTTCCCCAATACCCTCTCTCTTTTGTGTGTGTTGTCTGGTGTCCTTAGTGCGGCCATATAAGTGATACCTGCTTTTGCCTGTGTATGGCTAGCAGTATGTTGTTATATCCAGATTTGGGGGTCTATTCTAACTCAGTTCCAATCTGTTCAGTTCAAGATGGGAATTTCTTACCTGGTATCCAAACTGAATTCACATTCCATTTTGCGGATGGAATTTAGATGGAATTGACCTCCACCCTGAATAATGTCACTCCAGTGTACTAGGTATTGGTCTTATAGACAATGACTCGGAGGGGGGGAACGAATAGCCTGGGACCCAGATCTGTTTGTGCTGTCTTTCCAACTCCTGTGGTCATTCTGGTCAAGAAGGCACAAACAGATCTGGGAACCAGGTTAAGGCAGAATGAATGGGTAAAAGTAGATACAACTATTCCCACCTCCAAACAGGACAGACCTAGCCTGGGTTAAACTAGGCTGAATGCTGTGATACGAGGTAGCGTAGCATTCAGTCTGGTTTAACCAGGCTATAGGAGAGACTATACTCCCCTTGTTGTTCAGATGAACTCTGTGACCATCAATCCTTTGAACATGCTCTCTGATGATGATGATTCTCGCTGTGTAAGTTTGAAAATGCAATACTTACAATAAAACACCAAGATTTTCAAACCGGAACTTGTTGACTTTGTCTACTACCTATCTATGTTGTTATTTTCAAGGTTGTTTTTAATCCATTCTCTGTTCATTTTGAGGAAGTCAGACACTTCTTGTCGTTTGGGTTCCTGTCAGTCAGCGATACACTGAGTGTACGAAACATTATGAACACCTGCTCTTTCTATGTCATAGACTGACCAGGTGAAAGCTATGATCCCTTATTGATGTCAAATCCACTTCAATCAGTGTAGATGAAGGGAAGGAGACAAGTTAGAGACACATGTTTAAGCCTTGAGACAATTGAGACATGGATTGTGTGTGTGTGCCATCCAGAGGGTGAACGGACAAGACAAAAGATTTAAGTGCCTTTGAATGTCAAGAACAGTAACACTGCTGAGTTTTTCACGCTCAACATTTTCCTGTGTGTGTCAAGAATGGTCCACCACCCAAAGGACAACTAGCCAACTTGACACAACCGTGGGAAGCATTGGAGTCAACATGGTCCAGCATCCCTGTGGAAAGCATTCGACACCTTGTAGAGTTCATGCCCCGACGAATTGAGGCTGCTCTGAGGGCAAAAGTGGGTGCAACTCAATATTAGGAAGGTGTTCTTAATGTTTTGTACACTCAGTGTATCTTAAAGGGTGAACTGGGTAAACAAGCCCCTTGTAGGTTACAGTATCTTAGTTGATATATTGTATGTACATATCATATGCAGACTTTTGCCAGGCACTGTAAAGATCTGATAAACCTCTGCAGAAATGCACAGACTTTGCATGACTGGAACGAGCCCAAGTACGTGTCTCAAAGTTAACTAGATACATTGTAGATACACTATATAGCTATATATATATATATATATATATATATATATATATGTGTGTTTGGGTCACTTAGAAATGTCCTTGTTTTTGAACGAAAAGCCCTTTTTTTGTCTATTAAAATAACATCAAATTGATCAGAAATACAGTGTAGACATTATTAATGTTGTAAATGACTATTGTAGCTGGAAATGGCAGATTTTTTCAATGGAATATCTCCATAGGCATACAGAGGCCCATTATCAGCAACCATCACTCTTGTGTTCCAATGGCACGTTGTGTTAGCTAATCCAAGATGATACATTTAGAAGTCTAATTGATCATTAGAAAACCCCTTTGCAATTATGTTAGCACAGCTGAAAACTGTTGTTCTGATTAAAGAAGCAATAAAACTGTCCTTTAGACTAGTTGAGTATCTGGAGCATCAGCGTTTGTAGGTTCGATTACAGGCTCAAAATGGCCAGAAACAAATAACTTTTTTCTGAAACTCGTCAGTCTATTCTTGTTCTGAGAAATGAAGGCTATTCCATGCAAGAAATTGCCAAGAAACTGAAGATCTCATACAAACCTGTGTACTACTCCCTTCACAGAACAGTGTAAACGGGCTCTAACCAGAATAGAAAGAGGAGTGGGAGGCCCCGGTGCACAACTGAGCAAGAAGACAAGTACATTAGAGTGTCTAGTTTTAGAAACAGACGCCTCACAAGTCCTCAACTGGCAGCTTCATTAAATAGTACCCGCAAAACACCAGTCTCAACGTCAACAGTGAAGAGGCGACTCCGGGAGGCTGGCCTTCTAGGCAGAGTTGCAAAGAAAAAGCCATATCTCAGACTGTCCAATAAAAATAAAAGATTAAGATGGGCAAAAGAACACAGACACTGGACAGAGGAAGATTGGAATAAAGTGTTATGGACAGACTAATCTAAGGTTGAGGTGTTCGGATCACAAAGAAGAACATTCGTGAGACACAGAAAAAATTAAAAGATGCTGAAGGAGTGCTTGACGCCATCTGTCAAGCATGGTGGAGGCAATGTGATGGTCTGGGGAAGCTTTGGTGGTGGTAAAGTGGGATATTTGTACAGGGTAAAAGAAGGAAGGCTATCACTCCATTTTGCAACGCCATGTCATACATACCCTGTGAGCAGGGTGCTTAATTGGAGCCAATTTCCTCCTACAAAAGGACAATGACCCAAAGCACAGCATCAAACTATGCAAGAACTATTTAGGGAAGAAGCAGTCAGCTGGTATCCTGTCTATAATGGAGTGACCAGCACAGTCACCGGATCTCAACCCTATTGAGCTGTTGTGGGAGCAGCTTGACCGTATGGTATGTAAGAAGTGCCCATCAAGCCAATCCAATTTGTGGGAGGTGCTTCAGGAAGCATGAGGTGAAATCTCTTCAGATTTTCTCAGCAAATTGACAACTAGAATGCCAAAGGTCTGCAAGGCTGCAAATGTAGGATTCTTTGACGATAGCAAAGTTTAAGGACACAATTATTATTTCAATTAAAATTATTTATAACCTTGTCGAAGTCTTAACTATATTTATATTTGCAACTCATTTCATGTATGTTTTCATGGAAAACAAGGACATTTCTAAGTGACCAAACTTTTGAACAGTAGTGTATATTTAAAAGTATGTGGGCACCCCTTCAAATTAGTGGATTCGGCTATTTCAGCCACACCCGTTGCTAATAGGTGTATAAAATTGAGCACACAGTCATGCAGTCTCCATAGACAAACATTGGCAGTAGAATGGCCTTACTGAAGAGCTCATTGACTTTCAACGTGGCACCGTCATATGATGCCACCTTTCCAACAAGTCATTTTGGCAAATTTCTGCCCTGCTAGTGCTGCCCTGGTCTACTGTAAGTGCTGTTATTGTGGAAAGTGGAAACATCTAGGCACAGCACTGGCTCAGTCACGAAGTGGTAGGCCACACAAGCTCACAGAACAGGACCACCAAGTGCTGAACCATGTAGCACGTAAAAATAGCCTGTACTCAGTTACAACTCTCACTACCAAGTTCCAAACTGCCTCTGGAAGCAACATCAGCACAAGAACTGTTCATCTGAAGCTTAATGAAATGGGTTTCCATGGCCGAGCAGTCGCACACAAGCCTAAGATCACCACGCACAATGCCAAGCGTCGGCTTGAGTGGTGTAAAGCTCGCCGCCATTGGACTCTGGAGCAGTGGAAACGCGTTCTCTGGGGTAATGAATCACCACACTTCACCACCTGGCAGTCCAACGAACTAATCTGGGTTTGGCAGATGCCAGGAGAACGTTACCTGCCCGAATGCATAGTTCCAACTGTAAAATTTGGTGGAGGAGAAATAATGGTCTGGGGAGGTTTTTCATGGTTCAGGCTCCTAAATTCCAGTGAAGGGAAATCTTAACGCTACAGAATACAAAGACATTCTAGACGATTCTGTGCTTCCAATGTTGTGGAAATAGTTTGGAGAAGGCCCTTTCCTGTTTCAGCATGACAACGCCCCCGTGCACAAAGCGATGTCCACACAGAAAGGTTTTGTTGAGATCGGTGTGGAAGAACCTGACTGGCCTGCACAGAGCCCTGACCTCAACCCCATCGAACACCTTGGGATGAATTGGAACACCGACTGCGAGCCAGACCTAATCGCCCAACATCAGTGCTCGACCTCACTAATGCTCTTGTGGCTGAATGAGAGCAAGTCCCCGCGGCAATGTTCCAACATCTAGTGGGAAACCTTCCCAGAAGAGTGGAGGCTGTTATAGCAGCAAAGGGGGTACTAACGCCATATTAATGCCCATGATTTTGGAATGAGATGTTCGACGAGCAGGTGTTCACATACTTTTGGTCATGTAGTGTATATCATAAGATAGCTCAAATGTATGCACTCCATGTATTTTCATTGACTTTATATTATAGCGTAGCTAGAGATTTAGTTCAGCCACTTGTGCCATGAGGTTCACATGGCTTGTGGGGAGGGTTAGAAGGCAATACAAACCACATGAACAAACCACATGAACATGATGCACTGCTACTACAGCATATTGAAGTGGTCACATCTTGTGAAACATGGGACCCAAACCTCCCAAGAAGAGCTGAACCATAAAATAACTCATTGAGATGTTCCTTTCAGCATAATTCTTTCGAAAGTGATATTTTGTCTTGGGATACGCATATGGAGAACATATGGTGGCTGTTTCGTAAACAATCCCCTATGTTGTCGGCCGAGGTCCTGGAATTCTCCTCAGGCCACCTCACTGGACCCCAAAACTCAGGGTTAACATTCCTGGCCCTACCTATATGGATCATGCGTTCCTATCAGTAGTAATATCTGCCCCAAGCCATAAGACTCTTATTGACCCTTTGTTTGCAGGAACCTTTTTACTCGTCACATACGCTGTTGCTGTTACGATCTGTCGCTTTATTCCTAGTTGTATGTACATACAGTTGAAGTCGGAGGTTTACATACACCTCAGCCAAATACATTTAAACTCAGTTATTCACAATTCCTGACATTTGATCCTAGTAAAAATCCCTTGTCTTAGGTCAGTTAGGATCACCACTTTATTTTAAGAATGTGAAATGTCCAAATAATAGTAGAGAGAATGATTTATTTAAGCTTTTATTTCTTTCATCACATTCCCAGTGGGTCAGAAGTTTACATACACTCAATTAGTATTTGGTAGCATTGTCTATAAATTGTTTACCTTGGGTCAAACATTTTGGGTAGCCTTCCACAAGCTTCCCACAATAACTTGGGTGAATTTTGGCCCATTCCTCTTGACAGAGCTGGTGTAACTGAGTCAGGTTTGTAGGCTTCCTTGCTTGCACACACTTTTTCAGTTCTGCCCACAAATTTTCTATAGGATTGAGGTCAGGGCTTTGTGGTGGCCACCCCAATACCTTGACTTTGTTGTCCTTAAACCATTTTGCCACAACTTTGGAAGTATGCTTGGGGTCATTGTCCATTTGGAAGACCCATTTGAGACCAAGCTTTAACTTCCTGACTGATGTCTTGAGATGTTGCTTCAATATATCCACATAATTTTCCACCCTCATGATGCCATCTATTTTGTGAAGTGCACCAGTCCCTCCTGCAGCAAAGCACCCCCACAACATGATGCTGCCACCCCCGTGCTTCACGGTTGGGAGGGTGTTCTTCGGCTTGCAAGCCTCCCTCTTTTTCCTCCAAACATAACAATGGTCATTATGGCCAAACAGTTCTATTTTTGCTTCATCAGACAAGAGGACATTTCTCCACAATCTTTGTCCCCATGTGCAGTTGAAAACCATAGTCTGGCTTTTTTATGGTGGTTTTGGAGCCATGGCTTCTTCCTTCCTGAGCGGCCTTTCAGGTTATGCCGATATAGGACTCGTTTTTCTGTGGATATAGATACTTTTGGACCTGTTTCCTCCAGCATCTTCACAAGGTCCTTTGCTGTTGTTCTGGGATTGATTTGCACTTATCGCACCAAAGTACATTCATCTCTAGGAGACAGAACTCGTATTGTCACGTTCTGACCTTAGTTCTTTTGTTATGTCTTTATTTTAGCATGGTCAGGGCGTGAGTTGGGTGGGTTGTCTATGTTCCTTTTTCTATGTTTTGGGATTTCTGTGTTTGGCCTGCTATGGTTCTCAATCAGAGGCAGCTGTCAATCGTTGTCCCTGATTGAGAACCATACTTAGGTAGGTTTCACTTTTGAGTTGTGGGAGATAGTTTTCTGTTTTGTGTCTACACCAGACAGGACTGTTTTGTTTCGTTCGTTCTCCTTTGTTATTTTGTTTAGTATTCTCGTGATAATAAATTATCAATATGGACACTTACCACATTGCGCATTGGTCCTCACCTTCTTCCACCACAGACGAGCGTTACAGAATCACCCACCAACAAAGGACCAAGCAGCGTGGTAACGGGCAGCAGCAGCGATCACAGGACTCCTGGACATGGGAGGAGATTCTGGACGGCAAGGGACCCCGGGCACAGGCTGGAGAGTATCGCCGCCCCAAGGCAGAGCTGGAGGCAGGGAAAGCCGAGAGGCGGTGGTATGAGGAAGCAGCACGGCAGCGCAGTTGGAAGCCCGAGATTCAGCCCCAAAAATGTATTGGTGTATGGCTAAGTCAGGTAGGAGACCTGAGCCAACTCCCCGTGCTTATCGCAGGCACCGTGTTATGCCGTGAGGCACACGGTGTCCCCGGTGCGCAGACATAGCCTGGTGCAGCCGGGCTAGAGTGGGCATCGAGCCAGGTGCCATGAAGCCGGCTAAGCGCATCTGGTATCCAGTGCATCTCCTCGGGCCGGGGTACATGGCACCAGCCCTACGCATGGTGTCCCCGGTTCGCCAGCACAGCTCAGTGCGGGCTATTCCACCTCGCCACACTGGCCTGGCTACAGGGAGCATTCAACCAGGTAGGGTTGGCTCGGTGCTCGAGACCTCCACTGCGCCTTCACGGTCTGGTCTATCCGGTGCCACCTCCACGCACCAGCCCTCCGGTGGCAGCCCCCCACACCAGGCTGTCTCTCTGTCTCCTCCCTACAGGTGCTCCCTTCTGTCCTGAGCTGCCAGAGTCTCCCGTCTGTCCTAGGCTGCCAGAGACTCCCGTCTGTCCTGAGCTGCCAGAGCCGCCCATCTGTCCTGAGCTGCCAGAGCTGCCCGTCTGTCCTGAGCTGCCACAGCTGCCCGTCTGTCCTGAGCTGCCAGAGCTGCCCGTCTGGACAGACACCCTCCCAGACCCTCCCCTATAGGTTCAGGTTTTGCGGCCGGAGTCCGCACCTTTGGGGGTGGGGGGTGGGGGGGGGGGTACTGTCGCGTTCTGACCTTAGTTCCTATGTTATGTCTTTGTTTTAGTATGGTCAGGGCGTGAGTTGGGTGGGTTGTCTATGTTCCTTTTTCTATGTTTTGGGAACCCGATGACAGAACTCCAGAGTTCCTCTGTGGAGATGGGAGAACCTTCCAGATGGACAACCATCTCTTATTTGTGATTTTTTTACACCCCTTTTTCTCCACAATTGGAATTTACAGTCTTGTCCCATC
This sequence comes from Oncorhynchus gorbuscha, assembly GCF_021184085.1. Taxonomy (NCBI): domain Eukaryota; kingdom Metazoa; phylum Chordata; class Actinopteri; order Salmoniformes; family Salmonidae; genus Oncorhynchus; species Oncorhynchus gorbuscha. The sequence goes on from NC_060190.1 coordinate 5,756,314, forward strand.
GCTGCAACTCCTGTATGGACTCGGGAAAGGCCAAGGTCGAGAGCCATGCGTCCTCCGAAATACGACCCTGCCAATCCGCACTGCTTCTTGACACACTGCTCAGGGCTCCTGAGTGGCGCAGCAGTCTAAGGCACTGCATCTCAGTGCTAGAGGCGTCACTACAGACCCTGGTTTGATTCCAGGCTGTATCACAACTGGCTGTGATTGGGAGTCCCATAGTGTGGTGACAAACAGCTGGGCCGGAAGCCAGCCACACCAATGTGTTTGGGGGAAACACCGTACAACTGGCGACCGAAGTCAGCGTGCATTCACCTGGCCTGCCACAAGGAGTTGGGAAAAGGACATCCCGGCCGGTCAAACCCTCCCTAACCCGGACGACGCTGGGCCAATTGTGTGCGTCGCCTCATGGGTCTCCCGGTCGCAGCCGGCTGCAACACAGCCTGGGATCAAACTGTGGTTTATAATGAAGACTTAAGATTGCACTGCAGTTCCTTTATTTCGCTGCGCCACTCCTGCGGCCCTAGGACAACCATCTCTGCAGCACTCCACCAATCAGACCTTTATGGTAGAGTGGCTAGAGGGAAGCCACTCCTCAGTAAAAGGCACATGACAGCCCGCTTGGGGTTTGCCAAAAGGCACCTAAAGACTATCAGACCATGAGAAACAAGATTCTCTGGTCTGATGAAACCAAGATTTTACTCTTTGGCCTTAATGCCAAGCGTCACATCTGGAGGAAACCTGGCACCATCCCTACAGTGAAGCATGGTGGTGGCAACATCATGCTGTGGGGATGTTTTTCAGAGACAGGGACTGGGAGACTAGTCAGGATGGAGGGAACGATGAACAAAGCAAAGTACAAAGAGATCCTTGATGAAAACCTGCTCCAGAGTGCTCAGGACCTCAGACTGGTGTGAAGGTTCACCTTCCAACAGGATAACGACCCTAAGCACACAGCCAAGACAACACAGGTGTGGCTACAGGACATGTCTCTGAATGTCTTTGAGTGGCCCAACCAGAGCCTGGACTTCAACCTGATCAAACATCTCTGAAGAGACCTGATAATAGCTGTGCAGCGACTCTCCCCACCCAACCTGATCAAACATCTCTGAAGAGACCTGATAATAGCTGTGCAGCGACTCTCCCCACCCAACCTGATCAAACATCTCTGAAGAGACCTGATAATAGCTGTGCAGCGACTCTCCCCACCCAACCTGATCAAACATCTCTGACCTGCGACTCTCCCCACCCAACCTGATCAAACATCTCTGAAGAGACCTGATAATAGCTGTGCAGCGACTCTCCCCACAACCTGATCAAACATCTCTGAAGAGACCTGATAATAGCTGTGCAAACCTGATCAAACATCTCTGAAGAGACCTGATAATAGCTGTGCAGCGACTCTCCCCATTCAACCTGATAAAACATCTCTGAAGAGACCTGATAATAGCTGTGCAGCGACTCTCCCCACCCAGCCTGATCAAACATCTCTGAAGAGACCTGATAATAGCTGTGCAGCGACTCTCCCCACCCAACCTGATGAAGAGACCTGATAATAGCTGTGCAGCTCAAACATCTCTGAAGAGACCTGATAATAGCTGTGCAGCGACTCTCCCCAAACCTGATCAAACATCTCTGAAGAGACCTGATAATAGCTGTGCAGCGACTCTCCCCATCCAACCTGATCAAACATCTCTGAAGAGACCTGATAATAGCTGTGCAGCGACTCTCTCTGAAGAGACCTGATAATAGCCCATCCAAACATCTCTGAAGAGACCTGATAATAGCTGTGCAACTCTCCCCACATCAAACATCTGAAGAGACCTGATAATAGCTGTGCAGCGACTCTCCCCATGATCAAACATCTCTGAAGAGACCTGATCAAACATCTCTGAAGAGACCTGATAATAGCTGTGCAGCGACTCTCCCCATTCAACCTGATCAAACATCTCTGAAAACATCTCTGAGACCTGATAATAGCTGTGCAGCGACTCTCCCCATCCAACCTGATCAAACATCTCTGAAGAGACCTGATCTCTGAAGAGACCTGATAATAGCTGTGCAGCGACTCCCCATCCAACCAAACATCTCTGAAGAACCTGATCAAACATCTCTCTGAAGAGACCTGATAATAGCTGTGCAGCGACTCTCCCCATCCCTGATCAAACATCTCTGAAGAGACCTGATCAAACATCTCTGAAGAGACCTGATAATAGCTGTCAAACATCTCTGCAGCTGTGCACTCTCCCCACCCAACCTGATCAAACATCTCTGAAGAGACCTGATAATAGCTGTGCAGCGACTCTCCCCTGTGCAGCGACTCTCCCCACCCAACCTGATCAAACATCTCTGAAGAGACCTGATAATAGCTGTGCAGCGACTCTCCCCACCCAACCTGATCAAACATCTCTGAAGAGACCTGATAATAGCTGTGCAGCGACTCTCCCCACCCAACCTGATCAAACATCTCTGAAGAGACCTGATAATAGCTGTGCAGCGACTCTCCCCATTCAACCTGATCAAACATCTCTGAAGAGACCTGATCAAACAACCTGATCAAACATCTCTGAAGAGACCTGATAATAGCTGTGCAGCGACTCTCCCCACCAAACATCTCTGAAGAGACAAACACTCTCCCCACCCAACCTGATCAAACATCTCTGAGCTGTGCAGCGACTCTCCCCACCCAACCTGATCAAACATCTCTGAAGAGACCTGATAATAGCTGTGCAGCGACTCTCCCCATCCAACCTGATCAAACATCTCTGAAGAGACCTGATAATAGCTGTGCAGCGACTCTCCCCATTCAACCTGATCAAACATCTCTGAAGAGACCTGATAATAGCTGTGCAGCGACTCTCCCCATTCAACCTGATCAAACATCTCTGAAGAGACCTGATAATAGCTGTGCAGCGACTCTCCCCACCCAACCTGATCCATCTCTGAACCTGATAATAGCAAACATCAAACATCTCTGAAGAGACCTGATAATAGCTGTGCATACCCAGCCTGATCAAACATCTCTGAAGAGACCTGATAATAGCTGTGCAGCGACTCTCCCCACCCAACCTGATCAAACATCTCTGAAGAGACCTGATAATAGCTGTGCTTTCAGAATACTTTCTGAATGCACTGCATGTCAACAAACCCACTCGAACTTGAAAGCACATCCCTATTTCTACCAGTAGATGGCGCAAAAGCCTTAAATACTGGCTCTACTACATTGCATCCAGTAAACTGATCGCTGATCTAAAAGTTATGCTCCATAGTCTTTAAATGCATTTTTCAAGGTTGGTAAACTGTTGTCCTGTAAACTCTGAGTCTTCCAGTATATTCTATCTCTGTCTCCTACTATCTCTGTGCACACATCATAATTAGTTTACATCATCACAATTAATTTGCTACTTCTGTAAACGACAATTATCTTTTGATTTCAACATTTGAATTAGATGGTGATTCATTGATTACCTGAGCAGAACTGTAAAACGTCAAGGACCAGCTTTTAGTTACAGACGACACACCTGTATTCTCAAGACCAAGGTAATCAACAATTAAACACTGATCCACAATAAAATAAACACCTGGATCATTGCCTCTCAAACAACATGGTTTGATTGGTTTTGACTTAATCAAGGCATATCCATAGCCCAATAAAATTCTGGATTCATTGGAATACAGGTAGCTATTATATATCTCTAACACTGCATATCTCTAATCTCAAATGATATGTATCTAATGAGCTATGTTAGAATGCGTGGTCTGACGACTAATTAATGTCATAACGAGATGAGATCCATATGTGAAATGTCACACGATTCTCTCTCTCTCTCCTTCTCCCTATGACTCATTCTCTGACACGCATCTTCTTCACAGTTTACCATTCCATCAGCAAACACACACACACACACACACACACACACACACACACACACACACACACACACACAACACACACACACACACACACACACACACACACACACACACACACACACACACACACACACACACACACACACACACACACACACACACACACACACACACACACACACACACGCACATACGCACGCACACATACACACACACACACAACCACACACACACACACACGCACGCACGCACGCACGCACACATACACACACACACACACAACCACACGCACACATACACACACTGTGACATAATGAATGCACACGGATCCCCATTGAGACCTGCAGGGAGGGTAGTCCCACTGATGACCTCATGACTCATACACACAGACGCAGTGTTGACATCAACAGACTTGTGTGTGTGACGAGGAAAAGCAATTCCCTACGAGCTCGATATGAGAAAACGTATCAAAATAAATATCCAGCAGTCAGCCTTATTATCCTGCCAGGGATTGGTGAGGTGGATGAAATATGAGATATTGATATTGGTTGGGGTTGTTATTGACTATGAAATAGGTGGAGAGGTAGAGGGAGGAGGGAGGGAGGGAGAGAGCGGAGATGGGTGATGGAAGCGAGATAAGAGGTAGTGCGAGAGAGAGAAAGACTATTTGCACGTCATTATAATACTGTATATAGCCGTAATATGACATTTGATATGTGTCTATTCCTTTGAAACTTTTGAGTGTCATGTTTACTGTTAATTTCTGATTGTTTATTTCACTTTTATTTATTATCTATGAAACAGAGTGAAGGTCAGTTGTGTGCATTTGATCGTTCTCCCTCTCCCGCTTTTTATCTCCCTCGCTCTCTTTCTCTTTCGCTCTCAATTCAATTCAACTAAATTCATTTCAAGGGCTTTATTGACATAGGTTGTATTTACAATGGTATTTGGTATTTACAATGGTATTTACAATAGTGCTGTGATGGCACACTGTGGTATTTCACAGAGTAGATATTTGAGATTATCGAAATTGTGGATCTGTGTAATCTGAGGGAAATATGTGTCTCTAATATGGTCATACATTTGGCAGGAGGTTAGGAAGTGCAGCTCAGTTTCCACCTCATTTTATATCTTCTCTTAAGAGCCAGGTCTGCCTACGGGAGCATTTCTCAATAGCAAGGCTATGCTCACTGAATCTGTACATATTTAAAACTCTCCTTAAGTTTGGGTATAGGTGTGGATGGCAGGGGTGTATAGGTGTGGACGGCAGGGGTGTATAGGTGTGGACGGCAGGGGTGTATAGGTGTGGACGGCAGGGGTGTGTCCTTACAGTCATATCAGAAAGAGGGAACATGGTGGGTGGGAACTAGAAAGCCATACAAGTCACAACAACAGCTGGATATGACTCTGATGACTGTCATTCATACTCAGAGGTTGAGTCAAACCCACACAGTTAATTGAATAGCAGGTTTTATTTGCCAAAGGGGCTGGCATATATATATATATATATATATAGAGAGAGAGAGAGAGAGAGAGAGAGAGAGAGAGAGAGAGAGAGAGAGAGAGAGAGAGAGAGAGAGAGAGAGAGAGAGAGAGAGAGAGAGAGAGAGAGAGAGATGATTCACCATTAGTGTTAGAGCACATGACAGGATATACTGATATAGAGTCGACACATCCCTTTAAACAACAAGTTCAGCCCTGACCTGGGTTCTGAGGCATCACCACAAGGCAGGGGAGGACAACAGCCTAAAAATCAAACCTTGTTTTGTCACCGGAACCTAAATAGCCTGCTATTTTTAAAGACTAAGTGTTATAGAGCACTTGACATTAAAAGATCATTTCCCGTTTTCATTAATATATTAACATGACATTTAATACCCACATTGCCTAAAAGCACGATGGGATTGAATCCCGGCCAAGACTGTAGTTCAAACTGTATCATACGGCATATACAGTACACTCTTTTGGGCAGCACCTCTAGCCCTGTTGTTTAAACCTCTAGCCCTGTTGTTTAAACCTCTAGCCCTGTTGTTTAAACCTCTAGCCCTGTTGTTTAAACATCTAGCCCTGTTGTTTAAACCTCTAGCCCTGTTGTTTAAACCTCTAGCCCTGTTGTTTAAACCTCTAGCCCTGTTGTTTAAACATCTAGCCCTGTTGTTTAAACCTCTAGCCCTGTTGTTTAAACCTCTAGCCCTGTTGTTTAAACCTCTAGCCCTGTTGTTTAAACATCTAGCCCTGTTGTTTAAACCTCTAGCCCTGTTGTTTAAAACTCTAGCCCTGTTGTTTAAACCTCTAGCCCTGTTGTTTAAACATCTAGCCCTGTTGTTTAAACCTCTAGCCCTGTTGTTTAAACCTCTAGCCCTGTTGTTTAAACCTCTAGCCCTGTTGTTTAAACCTCTAGCCCTGTTGTTTAAACCTCTAGCCCTGTTGTTTAAACCTCTAGCCCTGTTGTTTAAACATCTAGCCCTGTTGTTTAAACCTCTAGCCCTGTTGTTTAAACATCTAGCCCTGTTGTTTAAACATCTAGCCCTGTCTCCTGACCCCTCCTGTCTCAGCCTCCAGTATTTATGCTGCAGTAGTTTATGTGTCGGGGGGCTAGGGTCAGTTTGTTTATCTGGAGTACTTCTCCTGTCCTATTCGGTGTCCTGTGTAAATCTAAGTGTGCGTTCTCTAATTCTCTCCTTCTCTCTTTCTTTCTCTCTCTCGGAGGACCTGAGCCCTAGAACCATGCCCCAGGACTACCTGACATGATGACTCCTTGCTGTCCCCAGTCCACCTGGCCATGCTGCTGCTCCAGTTTCAACTGGCCTGGGCCCTAGGACCATGTCCCAGGACTACCTGACATGAGGACTCCTTGCTGTCCCCAGTCCACCTGGCCATGCTCCTGCTCCAGTTTCAACTGTTCTGCCTTACTATTATTCAACCATGCTGGTCATTTATGAACATTTGAACATATTGGCCACGTTCTGTTATAATCTCCACCTGGCACAGCCAGAAGAGGACTGGCCACCCCACATATGCTCTCTAATTCTCTCTTTCTTTCTCTCTCTCGGAGGACCTGAGCCCTAGGACCGTGCCCCAGGACTACCTGACATGATGGCTCCTTGCTGTCCCCAGTCCATCTGACTGTGCTGCTGCTCCAGTTTCAACTGTTCTGCCTTATTATTATTTGACCATGCTGGTCATTTATGAACATTTGAACATCTTGGTCATGTTCTGTTATAATCTCTACCCGGCACAGCCAGAAGAGGACTGGCCACCCCACATAGCCCGGTTCCTCTCTAGGTTTCTTCCTAGGTTTTGGCCTTTCTAGGGAGTTTTTCCTAGCCACCGTGCTTTTACACCTGCATTGTTTGCTGTTTGGGGTTTTAGGCTGGGTTTCTGTACAGCACTTTGAGATATCAGCTGATGTACGAAGGGCTATATAAATAAATTTGATTTGATTTGATTTGATCTAGCCCTGTTGTTTAAACCTCTAGCCCTGTTGTTTAAACCTCTAGCCCTGTTGTTTAAACCTCTAGCCCTGTTGTTTAAACATCTAGCCCTGTTGTTTAAACCTCTAGCCCTGTTGTTTAAACCTCTAGCCCTGTTGTTTAAACCTCTAGCCCTGTTGTTTTAACCTCTAGCCCTGTTATTTAAACCTCTAGCCCTGTTGTTTAAACCTCTAGCCCTGTTGTTTAAACCTCTAGCCCTGTTGTTTAAACCTCTAGCCCTGTTGTTTAAACCTCTAGCCCTGTTGTTTAAACCTCTAGCCCTGTTGTTTAAACATCTAGCCCTGTTGTTTAAACCTCTAGCCCTGTTGTTTAAACATCTAGCCCTGTTGTTTAAACCTCTAGCCCTGTTGTTTAAACCTCTAGCCCTGTTGTTTAAACCTCTAGCCCTGTTGTTTAAACCTCTAGCCCTGTTGTTTAAACCAATTGTCTTGTGGGTCACACACACACATTACACACACACACACACATATCTACCAACTGAATATCTCATTAAGGCTAATCTTCAGGTTGACACACTGACATATATGTCAGTTCACGTGATCACTAACCTCCTACAGAGCTTCAACCCATAGTATGACTAATGTCTGTGTGTGTGTGTGTCTTTCCTTCATCGTTTGACCACCAACCATCGTCTCAACACCAACCCCTATTACTTAACCACCAGTCATTGTTAACAACCGTTACAGTGACATTTCACATATCTCCTGTGCAATCTCTACACACACACACACACACACACACACACACACACACACACACACACACACACACACACACACACACACACACACACACACACACACACACACACACACACACACACACACACACACACACACACACACACACACACTCTACCAACTGAATAGGTGAAGTGTGACTATACTGTAGGCCACATTCATCCTACTGTGGAGCTGAATTGTTCTGCTGGTAAGAGCCTTTTCACTCCACCACAGTTATTGTAGAGGTTTTGAGAGAACCCCCTCGACTGTACCTTTTTTAAATCTAACCCTAATTAACGTGAACTTGCGAACTTGCTATGTCTCTACTGCTTAATAAAATAAAATGAATCGTTCCACTGGCCTTAGCTTAGCCTTATCGGTACAGGTGTCTGTAGCTATAAACCTGCCTACCAATTAAGATATCTGTACAGCTGGCTACAGTGAGATTAGGATAATGACGGACAGACTAGGATGACTAATCTTCTGCTGTACTCTGAATCCTTGAGGATCTGCCCTTACACTGTGGTAGTGTGATTATTATTACACTGTGGTAGTGTGATTATTATTACACTGTGGTAGTGTTATTATTATTACAGTGTGGTAGTGTTATTATTATTACACTGTGGTAGTGTGATTATTATTACAGTGTGGTAGTGTGATTATTATTACACTGTGGTAGTGTGATTATTATTACACTGTGGTAGTGTGATTATTATTACAGTGTGGTAGTGTGATTATTATTACAGTGTGGTAGTGTGATTATTATTACAGTGTGGTAGTGTGATTATTATTACACTGTGGTAGTGTTATTATTATTACACTGTGGTAGTGTGATTATTATTACACTGTGGTAGTGTGATTATTATTACACTGTGGTAGTGTGATTATTATTACACTGTGGTAGTGTTATTATTATTACAGTGTGGTAGTGTGATTATTATTACACTGTGGTAGTGTTATTATTATTACACTGTGGTAGTGTTATTATTATTACAGTGTGGTAGTGTGATTATTATTACAGTGTGGTAGTGTGATTATTATTACAGTGTGGTAGTGTGATTATTATTACAGTGTGGTAGTGTGATTATTATTACACTGTGGTAGTGTGATTATTATTACACTGTGGGAGTGTGATTATTATTACAGTGTGGGAGTGTGATTATTACTGCCCCCTACAGTGAGGAAGGGATTTAAAGGCAGTCATTTTTCAGTCGCTCCATTCTAAACATTCCTTGTAAATCCCTGAACCATATCATATAAAACAAGATCTCCAAACATCGGAAGCTGCTCTGGTTGAATGTTGTTCCGATGTTTTCATCTTGTGACAGACATCTACAGTATCGTCATCCACATCATCTTTCAGGCCCAATAATGACAAATGAGTTGGGTGAGAAATCAAGCACGTGTCACATCTCTGTTTCTGGTGTCACACACACACACACACACACTCTAGCTTTGATCACTGCACTTTGATCTCTGTGACTCCATTTACATGACCAACCGGAAATGCAGGGTGACTCACTCTGTGGTGTGAGTGTGTGTGTGTGTGTGTGTGTGTGTGTGTGTGTGTGTGTGTGTGTGTGTGTGTGTGTGTGTGTGTGTGTGTGTGTGTGTGTGTGTGTGTGTGTGTGTGTGTGTGTGTGTGTGTGTGTGTGTGTGTGTGTGTGTGTGTGTGTGTGTGTGTGTGTGTGTGTGTTTCTGTGTCTGTCTGTGTCTGTGGCACCACTGCCACAGTCTCATAGACGCCACATTATTTGTAATGTCTGAGAAAACCAAGTATCCAAAATGCACTGTCTCTCTGCACTTTCTCTGTGAAGAAGAAAGATTGTGTCCCCAATAGAACCCTACTCTCCTATACCAGTGGGTCCCAACTTCGCTCCTCAAGTACCCCGGACAAACATACGTGATTCAACTCATTGAGGGCTTGATGATTAGTTGGCAAGTTGTATCAGATGTGCTTGTCCAGGGCCACAATCAGAATGTGTACTGTTGGGGAACTGGAGTTGGAAACCACTGCCCTATGTATGAACTACTTTTGACCAGAGCGCTATGGCCCTATGGGCGCTGGTCAGAAGTAGTGCACTACATAGGGAGTAGGGTGCCATTTGGGACACAGGCAGTTTTTCTGTTTATGTCAGCCAGTCAGCCAGGCAGAACCACAGTGATGTAACATGATGACGCCACCATTGTGCAGCGACTGGGTGACGTTTGGAAGGGCTTCATCATTTTTCTTAGGGTCATTGGAATGGGTCATTTCCTGTGACATCATCGTGCCAATTTTGGCTCATCGTGGTCACAATGCCATCACACCACGCAGACACATGCATGCACACACACACCCTGCCATCGTACACAGCCTGTCATCCCTGCCTTTTCATCTTTCATCAGGAAACACTTTCTGTTCCCTCCCTGTCTTATTTTCTTTCTTGTGTATTTCACAAGCTTTAGAATAATAATAATAATAATAATAATAATAATAATAATAATAATAATACATTTCATTTGAAAGAACACCTGAAGCACTTTTCTCAGACCCAAGGCAGATTATAATATATATATATTTTTTTTTAAATAATAATTAAAAACAATCCAAAACACAAAACATAGAACACAGACAACAATCAAAGCTGTCTACAGGTGTGGTCAGATCTGGAGGACATGAGAACAGAATTAGCAGAGGTCCTTCAAAGCTTTTCTGAACAGCACGGTCTTGAGCTGTGTCTTAAAGGAGGCCAGATAGGCACTAGGGCTGCAGCCCTAATAATGTCTGGAAGAGACTCTGCAGCCCTAATAGTGTCTGGAAGAGATTCTGCAGCCCTAATAGTGTCTGGAGGAGACTCTGCAGCCCTAGTAGTGCCTGGAAGAGACTCTGCAGCCCTAATAGTGCCTGGAAGAGACTCTGCAGCCCTAGTAGTGTCTGGAGGAGACTGCAGCCCTAATAGTGTCTGGAAGAGACTCTGCAGCCCTAATAGTGTCTGGAGGAGACTGCAGCCCTAGTAGTGTCTGGAGGAGACTCTGCAGCCCTAGTAGTGTCTGGAAGAGACTCTGCAGCCCTAGTAGTGTCTGGAAGAGACTCTGCAGCCCTAGTAGTGTCTGGAGGAGACTCTGCAGCCCTAGTAGTGTCTGGAAGAGACTCTGCAGCCCTAATAGTGTCTGGAGGAGACTCTGCAGCCCTAGTAGTGTCTGGAAGAGACTCTGCAGCCCTAATAGTGTCTGGAAGAGACTCTGCAGCCCTAGTAGTGTCTGGAGGAGACTGCAGCCCTAATAGTGTCTGGAAGAGACTCTGCAGCCCTAATAGTGCCTGGAAGAGACTCTGCAGCCCTAGTAGTGTCTGGAGGAGACTGCAGCACTAATAGTGTCTGGAAGAGACTCTGCAGCCCTAATAGTGCCTGGAAGAGACTCTGCAGCCCTAGTAGTGTCTGGAGGAGACTGCAGCCCTAATAGTGTCTGGAAGAGACTCTGCAGCCCTAATAGTGCCTGGAAGAGACTCTGCAGCCCTAGTAGTGTCTGGAGGAGACTGCAGCCCTAATAGTGTCTGGAAGAGACTCTGCAGCCCTAATAGTGCCTGGAAGAGACTCTGCAGCCCTAGTAGTGTCTGGAGGAGACTGCAGCCCTAATAGTGTCTGGAAGAGACTCTGCAGCCCTAATAGTGCCTGGAAGAGACTCTGCAGCCCTAGTAGTGTCTGGAGGAGACTGCAGCCCTAATAGTGTCTGGAAGAGATTCTGCAGCCCTAATAGTGCCTGGAAGAGACTCTGCAGCCCTAGTAGTGTCTGGAGGAGACTGCAGCCCTAATAGTGTCTGGAAGAGACTCTGCAGCCCTAATAGTGCCTGGAAGAGACTCTGCAGCCCTAGTAGTGTCTGGAGGAGACTGCAGCCCTAATAGTGTCTGGAAGAGACTCTGCAGCCCTAATAGTGTCTGGAGGAGACTGCAGCCCTAGTAGTGTCTGGAGGAGACTCTGCAGCCCTAGTAGTGTCTGGAAGAGACTCTGCAGCCCTAGTAGTGTCTGGAAGAGACTCTGCAGCCCTAGTAGTGTCTGGAGGAGACTCTGCAGCCCTAGTAGTGTCTGGAAGAGACTCTGCAGCCCTAATAGTGCCTGGAAGAGACTCTGCAGCCCTAATAGTGTCTGGAAGAGACTCTGCAGCCCTAATAGTGTCTGGAAGAAACTCTGCAGCCCTAGTAGTGTCTGGAAGAGACTCTGCAGCCCTAGTAGTGTCTGGAAGAGACTCTGCAGCCCTAGTAGTGCCTGGAAGAGACTCTTCAGCCCTAATAGTGTCTGGAAGAAACTCTGCAGCCCTAGTAGTGTCTGGAAGAGACTCTGCAGCCCTAGTAGTGTCTGGAAGAGACTCTGCAGCCCTAATAGTGTCTGGAAGAAACTCTGCAGCCCTAGTAGTGTCTGGAGGAGACTGCAGCACTAATAGTGTCTGGAAGAGACTCTGCAGCCCTAATAGTGCCTGGAAGAGACTCTGCAGCCCTAGTAGTGTCTGGAGGAGACTGCAGCCCTAATAGTGTCTGGAAGAGACTCTGCAGCCCTAATAGTGCCTGGAAGAGACTCTGCAGCCCTAGTAGTGTCTGGAGGAGACTGCAGCCCTAATAGTGTCTGGAAGAGACTCTGCAGCCCTAATAGTGCCTGGAAGAGACTCTGCAGCCCTAGTAGTGTCTGGAGGAGACTGCAGCCCTAATAGTGTCTGGAAGAGACTCTGCAGCCCTAATAGTGCCTGGAAGAGACTCTGCAGCCCTAGTAGTGTCTGGAGGAGACTGCAGCCCTAATAGTGTCTGGAAGAGATTCTGCAGCCCTAATAGTGCCTGGAAGAGACTCTGCAGCCCTAGTAGTGTCTGGAGGAGACTGCAGCCCTAATAGTGTCTGGAAGAGACTCTGCAGCCCTAATAGTGCCTGGAAGAGACTCTGCAGCCCTAGTAGTGTCTGGAGGAGACTGCAGCCCTAATAGTGTCTGGAAGAGACTCTGCAGCCCTAATAGTGTCTGGAGGAGACTGCAGCCCTAGTAGTGTCTGGAGGAGACTCTGCAGCCCTAGTAGTGTCTGGAAGAGACTCTGCAGCCCTAGTAGTGTCTGGAAGAGACTCTGCAGCCCTAGTAGTGTCTGGAGGAGACTCTGCAGCCCTAGTAGTGTCTGGAAGAGACTCTGCAGCCCTAATAGTGCCTGGAAGAGACTCTGCAGCCCTAATAGTGTCTGGAAGAGACTCTGCAGCCCTAATAGTGTCTGGAAGAAACTCTGCAGCCCTAGTAGTGTCTGGAAGAGACTCTGCAGCCCTAGTAGTGTCTGGAAGAGACTCTGCAGCCCTAGTAGTGCCTGGAAGAGACTCTTCAGCCCTAATAGTGTCTGGAAGAAACTCTGCAGCCCTAGTAGTGTCTGGAAGAGACTCTGCAGCCCTAGTAGTGTCTGGAAGAGACTCTGCAGCCCTAATAGTGTCTGGAAGAAACTCTGCAGCCCTAGTAGTGTCTGGAAGAGACTCTGCAGCCCTAGTAGTGTCTGGAAGAGACTCTGCAGCCCTAATAGTGTCTGGAAGAAACTCTGCAGCCCTAGTAGTGTCTGGAAGAGACTCTGCAGCCCTAGTAGTGTCTGGAAGAGACTCTGCAGCCCTAGTAGTGTCTGGAAGAGACTCTGCAGCCCTAGTAGTGCCTGGAAGAGACTCTGCAGCCCTAGTAGTGTCTGGAGGAGACTCTGCAGCCCTAATAGTGTCTGGAAGAGACTCTGCAGCCCTAGTAGTGCCTGGAAGAGACTCTGCAGCCCTAGTAGTGTCTGGAAGAGACTCTGCAGCACTAGTAGTGCCTGGAAGAGACTCTGCAGCCCTAGTAGTGTCTGGAGGAGACTGCAGCCCTAATAGTGCCTGAAAGAGACTCTGTAGCCCTAATAGTGTCTGGAAGAGACTCTGCAGCCCTAATAGTGTCTGGAAGAGACTCTGCAGCCCTAGTAGTGCCTGGAGGAGACCCTGCAGCCCTAGTAGTGTCTGGAGGAGACTGCAGCCCTAATAGTGTCTGGAAGAGACTCAGCAGCCCTAGTAGTGCCTGGAGGAGACCCTGCAGCCCTAGTAGTGTCTGGAGGAGACTGCAGCCCTAATAGTGTCTGGAAGAGACTCTGCAGCCCTAGTAGTGCCTGGAAGAGACTCTGCAGCCCTAGTAATGTCTGGAAGAGACTCTGCAGCCCTAGTAGTGTCTGGAAGAGACTCTGCAGTCCTAATAGTGTCTGGAGGAGACTGCAGCCCTAATAGTGTCTGGAAGAGACTCTGCAGCCCCAATAGTGCCTGAAAGAGACTCTGCAGCCCTAATAGTGTCTGGAAGAGACTCTGTAGCCCTAATAGTGTCTGGAAGAGACTCTGCAGCCCTAATAGTGTCTGGAAGAGACTCTGCAGCCCTAGTAGTGTCTGGAGGAGACCCTGCAGCCCTAATAGTGTCTGGAAGAGACTATGCAGCCCTAGTAGTGTCTGGAAGAGACTCTGCAGCCCTAGTAGTGTCTGGAAGAGACTCTGCAGCCCTAGTAGTGTCTGGAAGAGACTCTTCAGCCCTAGTAGTGTCTGGAGGAGACTCTGCAGCCCTAGTAGTGTCTGGAAGAGACTCTGCAGCCCTAGTAGTGTCTGTAAGAGACTCTTCAGCCCTAATAGTGTATGGAAGAGACTCTGCAGCCCTAGTAGTGCCTGGAAGAGACTCTGCAGCCCTAGTAGTGCCTGGAAGAGACTCTGCAGCCCTAGTAGTGTCTGGAGGAGACTGCAGCCCTAATAGTGCCTGGAAGAGACTCTGCAGCCCTAGTAGTGTCTGGAGGAGACTGCAGCCCTAATTGTGTCTGGAAGAGACTCTGCAGCCCTAGTAGTGTCTGGAGGAGACTGCAGCCCTAATAGTGTCTGGAAGAGACTCTGCAGCCCTAGTAGTGTCTGGAGGAGACTGCAGCCCCAATAGTGCCTGGAAGAGACTCTGCAGCCCTAGTAGTGTCTGGAGGAGACTGCAGCCCTAATAGTGTCTGGAAGAGACTCTGCAGCCCTAATAGTGTCTGGAGGAGACTGCAGCCCTAGTAGTGTCTGGAAGAGACTCTGCAGCCCCAATAGTGCCTGAAAGAGACTCTGCAGCCCTAATAGTGTCTGGAAGAGACTCTGCAGCCCTAATAGTGTCTGGAAGAAACTCTGCAGCCCTAGTAGTGTCTGGAAGAGACTCTGCAGCCCTAGTAGTGCCTGGAAGAGACTCTGCAGCCCTAGTAGTGTCTGGAGGAGACTGCAGCCCTAATAGTGCCTGAAAGAGACTCTGTAGCCCTAATAGTGTCTGGAAGAGACTCTGCAGCCCTAATAGTGTCTGGAAGAGACTCTGCAGCCCTAGTAGTGTCTGGAAGAGACTTTGCAGCCCTAGTAGTGTCTGGAGGAGACTCTGCAGCCCTAATAGAGTCTGGAAGAGACTCTGCAGCCGTAATAGTGTCTGGAAGAGACTCTGCAGCCCTAATAGTGTCTGGAAGAGACTCTGCAGCCCTAGTAGTGTCTGGAAGAGACTCTGCAGCCCTAGTAGTGTCTGGAGGAGACTCTGCAGCCCTAATAGTGTCTGGAAGAGACTCTGCAGCCCTAGTAGTGTCTGGAGGAGACTCTGCAGCCCTAGTAGTGTCTGGAAGAGACTCTGCAGCCCTAATAGTGTCTGGAAGAGACTCTGCAGATCTAGTAGTGTCTGGAGGAGACTCTGCAGCCCTGGTAGTGTCTGGAAGAGACTCTTCAGCCCTAGTAGTGTCTGGAGGAGACTCTGCAGCCCTAATAGAGTCTGGAAGAGACTCTGCAGCCCTAGTAGTGTCTGGAAGAGACTCTGCAGCCCCAGTAGTGCCTGAAAGAGACTCTGCAGCCCTAGTAGTGTCTGGAAGAGACTCTGCAGCCCTAGTAGTGTCTGGAAGAGACTCTGCAGTCCTAGTAGTGTCTGGAAGAGACTCTGCAGTCCTAGTAGTGTCTGGAAGAGACTCTGCAGTCCCATAGTTTTTAGTCTGCTGTGGGGCTGCTGTGGGGCTGCTGGACATGGAGGAAAGAAGGCTGCTGGAGGGAGATGGACATGGAGGAGAGAAAGCTGCTGGAGGGAGATGGACATGGAGGAAAGAAGGCTGCTGGAGGGAGAAGGACATGGAGGAGAGAAGGCTGCTGAAGGGAGATGGACATGGAGGAGAGAAGGCTGCTGGAGGGAGATGGACATGGAGGACAGAAGAAAGACTCACTGTTGCTGGATTATGTATTAATGTGATTCTGTGTGTGTGTGTGTGTGTGTGTGTGTGTGTGTGTGTGTGTGTGTGTGTGTGTGTGTGTGTGTGTGTGTGTGTGTGTGTGTGTGTGTGTGTGTGTGTGTGTGTGTGTGTGTGTGTGTGTGTGTGTGTGTGTGTGTGTGTGTGTGTGTCTGTGTGTGTCTGTGTGTGTGTCTGTGTGTGTGTACGCTTACTGTTTACTGTAGCGGGGGAAGGTTTTAGGCTGAATAGGCTCCAGAGCAGTAATAACAAGCTGTGCCAACTGGGCTGAGAGGAGTGTCTGTCTGTCTGTCTGTCTGTCTGTCTGTCTGTCTGTCTGTCTGTCTGTCTGTCTGTCTGTCTGTCTGTCTGTCTGTCTGTCTGTCTGTCTGTCTGTCTGTCTGTCTGTCTGTCTGTCTGTCTGTCTGTCTGTCTGTCTGTCTGTCTGTCTGTCTGTCTGTCTGTCTGTCTGTCTGTCTGTCTGTCTAATGTGTGAGTCAAACATTAAACAGAACCCATCTTGTTCGGGCAAAACACATCGAACACAATCATTTCCGTTGAGTCAAGTCACATATTGGATTTGGTATGAAGTCACATAGCATTAGCAATACCGTTATAATTTTGTTATAATAATGTAGTCCTGTAATAATTCTGTTACAGTCCTGTCTGGTTTGCAACATTAAAAGCTGACGGTGTTATGATCATACATTATACACGGAGCCTTTAATAAACATGGTGGGGAGATGGGGAAGAGATTCCTCTTGGAGAGAGCTGAGCCTGTTGTGCGTCATCAGAGGGCTTTGGAAGAGTCATGCAGTTCATCTATTGACAGAGACTGTGGAATGAAACACACACACACACATGTGTTTTACTATCCTTGTGGGGACCCAAAAATGTATTCCCATTTATTCAACAAAAAAAATCCTAACCCCTAACCCGAACCGAACCCTAACCCCAACGCCCTTTTCCCTAACTCCTAAACCTAACTGTAAAACTAAACCTAGACCCTAAACTTAATCCTAACCCTAATTGTTACCCTAATCCTTAAACCTAACCCTAAAACTAAAATATAATTTTTCCTTGTGGGGACCTGGTCCCCACTTGTCAAAATGATTCTTGCTTTACTATCCTTGTGAGGACTTCTGGTCCCCACAAGGATAATAAAATCAAACCACACACATACATGCATGCACGCATGCACCCACACACACACACACTCTTGTGCATGCAGGTGCAGGAGAGAAGCGTGGTAGTGTATGAATCAGCCATCAGCAGCACAATTGCACATTTTGTGTGCGTGGGCCCAACCCCTTCCACCTGGCACAATATACTAACGTACGAACAATATTCTACCGTACGAACAATATACTACCTTACGAACAATATACTACCATACGGACAATATACTACCGTACAAACAATATACTACCAATATACTACCATATGGACAATATACTACCAATATACTACCATACGGACAATATACTACCGTACGAACAATATACTACCGTACGAACAATATACTACCGTACGAACAATATACTACCAATATACTACCATACGGACAATATACTACCAGTATACTACCATACGGACAATCACCTACAATACAGACAATATACTACCAATATACTACCATACGGACAATATACTATCAATATACTACCATACAGACAATATACTACCAATATACTACCATATGGACAATATACTACCATACGGACAATATACTACAATACAGACAATATACTACCAATATACTACCATACGGGCAATATGCTACCATATGGACAATATACTACTGATATACTACCATATGGACAATATACTACCAGTATACTACCATATGGACAATGTACTACCATACGGACAATATACTACCAGTATACTACCATATGGACAATATACTACCATACGGACAATATACTACCGTAAGGACAATATACTACAATACAGACAATATACTACGGACAATATACTACAATACACTAGCTATATACTACCATACTACCAATATACTACCATACGGACAATATACTACAATACAGACAATATACTACCAATATACTACCATACGGTGTCACGCCTTGGTCTTATTATTTTGTGTTTTCTTTAATTATTTGTTCAGGCCAGGGTGTGACATGGGTTTATTGTATTGTCGTATTGGGGTTTTTGTAGGCATTGGGATTGTGGTTGATTAGGGGTGTGTCTAGTATAGGCTTGGCTGCCCGAGGCAGTTCTCAATCAGAGTCAGGTGATTCTTGTTGTCTCTGATGGGGAACCGTATTTAGGTAGCCGGGGTTTCACTGTGTATTTCGTGGGTGATTGTTCCTGTCTCTGTGTAGTGTTCACCAGATAGGCTGTAATTCGTTTTCACGTTCTGTTTGTTGTTTTGTATTTGCATAAGTTATTTCATGTCTCGCGATTCATTCATTAAAAAACATGAGTAACAACCACGCTGTATTTCGGTCCGACTCTCTTTCAAACGAAGAACGCCGTTACATACGGACAATATACTATCAATATACTACCATACAGACAAAATACTACCAATATACTACCATACGGACAATATACTATCAATATACTACCATACAGACAAAATACTACCAATATACTACCATATGGACAATATACTACAATACAGACAATATACTACCAATATACTACCATATGGACAATACAATACCATACAGGCAATATACTACCAATATACTACCATACGGGCAATATACTACCATACGGACACTATAATACCATACAGGCAATATACTACCAATATACTACCATATGGACAATATACTACCAATATACTACCATATGGACAATATACTACTATACGGACAATATGCTACCAATATACTACCATATGGACAATACACTACCAATTTACTACCATATGGACAATATACTACTATACGGACAATATGCTACCAATATACTACCAATATACTACCATATGGACAATATACTACCAATATACTACCATATGGACAATATACTACTATACGGACAATATGCTACCAATATACTACCATATGGACAATACACTACCAATTTACTACCATATGGACAATAAGGAACTCAAAATAGACATCTTTCATACTGTTGTTTTATCCATCCCTGGGGTTCTGGAGGTGCGTTATCATCCCCTCTCTCTTCCCCCAGGAGAGCCCCAGGAAAAGATCCCCCAGTTGGATTGACTCATCCAGCTGGGTTGACTCATCAGAAGGCCCTGGGGGGCATGGTTCCTGGTTCATGCCTGGGAGTGTTAATGCAGGTAGACTTGCTGACATAGATCATGTCAGGTGAATTGGTAGAGAAAGGAAAGAGTTCCTGTAATTTACAGGGAGTGTTAAAACAGGAAGATGTTACTGACACAGATAGCATCTTCACAGGTGAATTAGAATACGGATAGATTTCCAGTTAAAGGGGTGTGGTCTATAGAGGCAATGGCAGGGTACTTAAGCTGATTACACAAAAAAACTGTACTTGCAATCAGTTATGTTACCAACAAAAATATTCTTATCAGATTACTTTTAAATTCAGAAAGGATGTTTGCAAGAAAAAAACATGCATTATGACAACTTTCTGTTTTCTCAATGAAATTCCATTCAGCATTGACAAAAGGTACAAGTTTATCCTCTATGGGATCGGTGTCTCCCCGTGGGACGGTTGAGCTAATGTGATTAGCATGAGGTTGTAAATAACAAAAACAATTCCCAGGACATATACATATCTGATGTGGGCAGAAAGCTTAAATTCTTGTTCATCTAACTGCACTGTCCAATTTACAGTAGCTATTACAGTGAAAGATTACCATGCTATTGTTTGAGGAGAGTGCACAATTATGAACTTGAAAATGTATTAATAAATCAATTAGGCACACTTGGGCAGTCTTAATACAACATTTTGAACAGATATACAATGGTTCATTGGATCAGTCTAAAACGTTGTACATACACTGCTGCCATCTAGTGGGCAAAATCTAAATTGCGCCTGGGCTGGAATAATACATTATGGCCTTTCACTTGCATTTCAAAGATGATTATACAAAAAAATGCATGTTTTATCTCTGTATTATCTATTACCAGATCTAATGTGTTCAAAGTGTTTCATTTCAAATGGTATTAAGAATATGCATATCCTTGCTTCAGGTCCTGAGCTACAGCCAGTTAGATTTGGATATGTCATTTTAGGTGAAAATTGAAAAAAAGGGTCAGATCTTTAAGTTTGTTCCACCTGAATGAGTCTGACCACAAGTCAGAGACCACTATGATGACACACCAAATGTGTTTTATGGATCATTTTTGTCTTCTTCTAATGTCTCTTAAGGGGAAAGTAACTGAAAGTAATCAGATTACGTAACTGAGTTTGGGCAATCCAAAAGTTACGTTACTGATTACAATTTTGGCCAGGTAACTAGCAACTGTACGGATTACATTTAGAAAGTAACCTACCCAACCCTGATTGTTGACCAATGACACGCAGAAGTATGGTGGCTTAGTTGACCACAACAACAAGAAAGTCTGTCCACAGAATGTGGGTTGCAAAGATCAGTCCCTGATCCAAGTGAAGTGGTTTAGATTGTGCAAGCCTGCTTTGGACCCATATCCACCCAGGCCCACTTCTCTTCTCCACTGTGCCCCATCAGTGTGTCTCGAGGCTGGGGGAAGGAAGCCAGAGCTGGTAGTTCCATGGTGTGTGTGTGTGTGTGTGTGTGTGTGTGTGTGTGTGTGTGTGTGTGTGTGTGTGTGTGTGTGTGTGTGTGTGTGTGTGTGTGTGTGTGTGTGTGTGTGTGTGTGTGTGTGTGTGTGTGTGTGTGTGTGTGTGTGTGTGCGCCACTATGCCATGAGTCAAACGTTAGACAGAACCACCATCTTGTTCAGGCAAAACATATCAAACACAATCAATTTCATTGAGAACAGAGTCACAGTGGTCAAATTTGCAACATGGTGTTGGCAATGTTATAAATGTGAAATAATAACGCAATAATGGTATAACAACATTGTAATGCCTTTGTCATGTCTGGCTGACAACATTAAAAGCTGACACACACACACACACACACACACACACACACACACACACACACACACACACACACACACACACACACACACACACACACACACACACACACACACACACACCATACTGTAATTATCCTGTCTGGTTTACAACACTTAAACCTGACAGTGTTATGATCATATTACAGAAGAGTTCATTGGCCTCAACGGTCATCACCTACACACACACACACACACACACACACACGTATATATGAGGGGCTCTTAATAAATAGGGCAGGGAGATGAGGAAGAGATGTAGTATTACAGAGCTGAGCCTGTTGAGATGTGCGTCATCAGAGAGGGCTTTGGAGGAGTCATGCAGTCATATATTGATGGAGACCGCGGAATGACACACACACACATGGAAGATCACCTGTGCGAACACACAGGCGATACCATGCAAACACACACACACACACAAACAGACTCTTGTGCATGCAGGTGCATTGTAGTGAATGAATCAGCCATCATTATTGTACATTGTGGATGTTACAGCCCAACCTCTTCCACCCAGTGTTCATTTTCACACTCTTCTTTAGATTTAGTCTAGTATTAGTCAGTTTGACGTCTTAGTTACATTTTTGTCTTTCGAATATTGATTTAGCTATTGTCAAAATGACAAAAACAGTAGGCCATTTTAGTCAACTAAATGCCCTTTCATTTGAGAGTACCACATATGCCCCCCTAGGCACAACTATGACAACATAACCAACAAAAACGGGTCACAACTCCTGCAGCTCTGTCGGACACTGGGTATGTACATAGTCAACGGTAGGCTTCGAGGGGACTCCTATGGTAGGTACACCTATAGCTCATCTCTTGGCAGTAGTACTGTAGACTACTTTATCACTGACCTCAACCCAGAATCTCTCAGAGCGTTCACAGTCAGCCCACTGACACCCCTATCAGACCACAGCAAAATCACAGTCTACTTAAACAGAGCAATACTCAATCATGAGGCATCAAAGCCAAAGGAACTGAGTAACATTAAGAAATGCTATAGATGGAAGGAATGCAGTTTGGAAACCTACCAAAAAACAATTAGGCAACAACAAATTCAATCCCTTTTAGACAATTTCCTGGGTAAAACGTTCCACTGTAATAGTGAAGGTGTAAACCTGGCAGTAGAAAATCTTAACAGTATATTTGACCTCTCAGCTTCCCTATCAAATCTAAAAATCTCAAATAGAAAACCGAAGAAAATTAACAATAATGACAAATGGTTTGATGAAGAATGCAAAAATCTAAGAAAGAAATTGAGAAACCTGTCCAACCAAAAACATAGAGACCCGGAAAACCTGAGTCTACGCCTTCACTATGGTGAATCACTAAAACAATACAGAAATACACTACGGAAAAAGAAGGAACAGCATGTCAGAAATCAGCTCAATGCAATTGAAGAATCCATAGACTCTAACCACTTCTGGGAAAATTGGAAAACACTAAACAAACAACAACACGAAGAATTATCTATCCAAAATGGAGATGTATGGGTAAACCACTTCTCCAATCTTTTTGGTTCTATAACAAAGAACAAAGAGCAAAAACATATACATGATCAAATACAGATCTTAGAATCAACTATTAAAGACTACCAGAACCCACTGGATTCTCCAATTACATTGAATGAGTTACAGGACAAAATAAAAACCCTTCAACCCAAAAAGGCCTGTGGTGTCGATGGTATCCTCAATGAAATGATCAAATATACAGACAACAAATTCCAATTGGCTATACTAAAACTCTTTAACATCATACTTAGCTCTGGCATCTTCCCCAATATTTGGAACCAAGGACTGATCACCCCAATCCACAAAAGTGGAGACAAATTTGACCCCAATAACTACCGTGGAATAGGTGTCAACAGTAACCTTGGGAAAATCCTCTGCATTATTATTAACAGCAGACTCGTACATTTCCTCAATGAAAACAATGTACTGAGCAAATGTCAAATTGGCTTTTTACCAAATTACCGTACAACAGACCATGTATTCACCCCGCACACCCTAATTGACAACCAAACAAACCAAAACAAAGGCAAAGTCTTCTCATGCTTTGTTGATTTCAAAAAAGCCTTCAACTCAATCTGGCATGAGGGTCTGCTATACAAACTGATGGAAAGTGGTGTTGGGGGTAAAACATACGACATTATAAAATCCATGTACACAAACAACAAGTGTGCGGTTAAAATTGGCAAAAAACACACATTTCTTCACACAGGGTCGTGGGGTTAGACAGGGATGCAGCTTAAGCCCCACCCTCTTCAACATATATATCAACGAATTGGCGTGGGCACTAGAAAGTCTGCAGCACCCGGCCTCCCCCTGCTAGAATCCGAAGTCAAATGTCTGCTGTTTGCTGATGATCTGGTGCTTCTGTCACCAACCAAGGAGGGCCTACAGCAGCACCTAGATCTTATGCACAGATTCTGTCAAACCTGGGCCCTGACAGTAAATCTCAGTAAGACCAAAATAATGGTGTTCCAAAAAAGGTCCAGTCACCAGGACCACAAATACAAATTCCATCTAGACACTGTTGCTCTAGAGCATACAAAAAACTATACATACCTTGGCCTAAACATCAGCGCTACAGGTAACTTCCACAAAGCTGTGAACGATCTGAGAGACAAGGCAAGAAGGGCATTCTATGCCATCAAAAGAAACATAAATTTCAACATACCAATTAGGATTTGGCTAAAAATACTTGAATCAGTCATAGAGCCCATTGCCCTTTATGGTTGTGAGGTCTGGGGTCTGCTCACCAACCAAG
>NC_060190.1:5780529-5786739 GCF_021184085.1 Oncorhynchus gorbuscha
GCTAGCTGGGCAGCCCGTCTCTGGGGTAATGTCATGGTTAAGGACAGATCAGGTCTGATAGGCTAGCTGGGCAGCCCGTCTCTGGGGTAATGTCATGGTTAAGGACAGATCAGGTCTGTCAGGCTAGCTGGGCAGCCCGTCTCTGGGGTAATGTCATGGTAAAGGACAGATCAGGTCTGTCAGGCTAGCTGGGCAGCCCGTCTCTGGGGTAATGTCATGGTTAAGGACAGATCAGGTCTGTCAGGCTAGCTGGGCAGCCCGTCTCTGGGGTAACGTCATGGTTAAGGACAGATCAGGTCTGATAGGCTGCAGTGTTGTTCTTCTTATAAGTCTGATCTGAAGAAATCCAGCACTAACTGACATATTGTACAGTAGAGAGGGCAGAGGTTAGGGGAGAACAAGGAGAGACTTATGACCGTCCTGGGTAATGTCATGGTCACCCAAACCCCCGGCTGCCAGGGACTGTCTGTCAGTACTGTTTTATGTGACACATAAACACATTTTGCTTTGAAGTGATCTGAAGGTGAAAGTTAGGGTTAGGAACGATCCCGGGTTGGCCTGGAATTTCCAAATACCTATCAAGTCAAATTGTATTTGTCCGATTCTTTGTAAACAACAGGTGTAGTCTAACAGCGAAATACTTAGTCACGGGTCCTCTTCCAGCAATGCAGAATTAAAGATGAATTAAAGATTCCATAAAAAAGAAAGATATGTTGAACGTCTTCCCGTAAGTGAACATGAAATGTCTGAGTAGTGTACAGTTTCATATGCTACTGTATATCCAGTGCTGTATCGACTGAACAACACAGTGGTTGATATATTCCATAGGTTTACCCATGATGCTGATTCCCATTACATCTGGTGTCGTAGCTATTAGGGAACAGTGTTGACACCCTCTTCATTCACTTACTTTGTTGGCCATTAGTCAGTCAGCCGAGAGGCCAATGGTTTTTACCTCAGAGCTGAGTGCTGCCCCTGGGTGTAAGTCACACCACTCTAAGAGGAAAGAGAGGGGAAGCAGGGGAGGAGGTGGGGGGAGAGGAGCAGCAGGGGTTGCTATACTTGGCAATCAGAGGATTAGTGACAAGAAATGACTGGGATGCTCTGAGGTCTTGTGTGTGTGTGTCTTATCATATGTCTGTACCTGGTCAAGCTGACATGTTTCCCAAATCCAGAAACGAGAAAGCTCTCATTGTTATCATTGTCACGCTGTCACGGCGGCTGTGTCGCTTCACCAGGGATCTATTTATGGCAGAGCCACTGAGGTGGAGGATACGCTCTAAGAGTGGAGGGATTTATCATTCTGCAGCTGAGTGTAATTGATAATATTGAAGTGCTTTGACATTAGAGAGAGGAAATAGTTCCCCCACAGTCTAGTCCAGGTCTACAGTCTGTGGCTGAAGTAGGGTCAAATATTTTCATTGACCTTAAAAGTCTTCCAAAAAGAGGGAAGAAGACAGCAGCAGCCTAGAATGGACTGCATTTCTGTATGATCATTTCTCAGATAGCGGACATGTTTTCATATTTGTAATTTTAGATAAGAGCATATGTAATTTATTATTTTAATCAGACTTTTTACTAGTGTAAATAATACATGAAGTACAGTGAAATATTACACGAATGCGTATGATGTTTAACAGTAATAAACATACTGATGCATTTTCTTATTTCTCTTTATTTTAGGTATTTCCACCCAGGAAATCAATCACAGGGACGGGTGGTCCACATCTGCAACCTCCCGAGGCAGCTGCACAGAATGATGTCATCAACCTGGGACTGCCCTTCGGGAAAGTCACCAACTACATCCTCATGCGCTCTACCCACCAGGTAGAGTACAATGTTATTCTCTTAAAACATGAGTGTAACTCCAAACACAACCACACAACTCCAAACACAACCACACAACTCCAAACACAAGTACACAACTCCAAACACAACCACACAACTCCAAACACAACCACACAACTCCAAACACAAGTACACAACTCCAAACACAAGTACACAACTCCAAACACAACCACAACTCCAAATACAAGTACACAACTCCAAACACAAGCACACAACTCCAAACACAAGTACACAACTCCAAACACAAGTACACAACTCCAAACACAACCACACAACTCCAAACACAACCACACAACTCCAAACACAAGTACACAACTCCAAACACAAGTACACAACTACAAACACAACCACAACTCCAAACACAAGTACACAACTCCAAACACAAGGACACAACTCCAAACACAACCACACAACTCCAAACACAAGTACACAACTCCAAACACAAGCACACAACTCCAAACACAAGTACACAACTCCAAACACAAGCACACAACTCCAAACACAAGTACACAACTCCAAACACAAGGACACAACTCCAAACACAACCACACAACTCCAAACACAAGTACACAACTCCAAACACAAGCACACAACTCCAAACACAAGTACACAACTCCAAACACAAGCACACAACTCCAAACACAAGTACACAACTCCAAAGACAACCACACAACTCCAAGCACACTTTGGCTCCAAACACAAGTACACAACTCCAAACACAAGTACACGGCTCCAAACACAACCACACTGACTCCAAACACAAGTACACAACTCCAAAGACAACCACACAACTCCAAACACAAGTACACAACTCAAAGACAACCACACAACTCCAAACATAAGTACACAACTCCAAACACAAGTACACAACTCCAAACACAACCACACAACTCCAAACACAAGTACACAACTCCAAACACAAGCACACAACTCCAAACACAAGTACACAACTCCAAACACAAGTACACAACTCCAAAGACAACCACACAACTCCAAACACAAGTACACAACTCCAAAGACAACCACACAACTCCAAACATAAGTACACAACTCCAAACACAAGGACACAACTCCAAACACAACCACACAACTCCAAACACAAGTACACAACTCCAAACACAAGCACACAACTCCAAACACAAGTACACAACTCCAAACACAAGCACACAACTCCAAACACAAGTACACAACTCCAAAGACAACCACACAACTCCAAACACAACCGCACAACTCCAAACACAAGTACACAACTCCAGTCCTCCAGTCCCAGAATGGCCAAAAAGTGAGCTTGTTTTTGGTCTTACCTGATGATTATTAAAAGATGAATTTAACGACTGAGGCCTATCCCGACAGACTCCTCACAGTGAGCCCTAGTCGTTGGAAATGCCTCAAAGAACAAACCTGTGGTTTCGCTTTACCCTCACAGCTACTGCCATTAGCCCTGTGGGATATCACTGCAGAACAAATCATGTAATGTATCTAATGTATACAGCTCCACTAGGGAGTCAAGTCACACGTCAATGAACAAATAACTGCCATGGAGAAACGGAAACCAAAGGATGTGTGCCCCTTTGCAAATGTCTTGAAATAACCCTCAGTCGCTATGGACCAGATACACAATTTTCCCCCTCACAAATGTCTATTGCTCTACTGTGGAGTCTAGTCACAATATTAGTCACATGTATTTGTTGGGAGAAAAGGTTCAATGCCCTTGACAACTGGAGCAGTTCTCTAATGTCTTTAAATACCCCTGTGTTGCTATGGACCAGTACCCCTGTGTTGCTATGGACCAGTACCCCTGTGTTGCTATGGACCAGTACCCCTGTGTTGCTATGGACCAGTACACCTGTGTTGCTATGGACCAGTACCCCTGTGTTGCTATGGACCAATACCCCTGTGTTGCTATAGACCAATACCCATGTGTTGCTATGGACCAGTACCCCTGTGTTGCTATGGACCAATACCCCTGTGTTGCTATAGACCAATACCCCTGTGTTGCTATAGACCAGTACCCCTGTGTTGCTATGGACCAATACCCCTGTGTTGCTATAGACCAATACCCCTGTGTTGCTATAGACCAGTACCCCTGTGTTGCTATGGACCAATACCCCTGTGTTGCTATAGACCAATACCCCTGTGTTGCTATAGACCAGTACCCCTGTGTTGCTATAGACCAATACCCCTGTGTTGCTATGGACCAATACCCCTGTGTTGCTATGGAGCAGTACCCCTGTGTTGCTATAGACCAATACCCCTGTGTTGCTATGGACCAATACCCCTGTGTTGCTATAGACCAATACCCCTGTGTTGCTATAGACCAGTACCCCTGTGTTGCTATAGACCAATACCCCTGTGTTGCTATAGACCAATACCCCTGTGTTGCTATAGACCAGTACCCCTGTGTTGCTATAGACCAATACCCCTGTGTTGCTATAGACCAGTACCCCTGTGTTGCTATAGACCAGTACCCCTGTGTTGCTATGGACCAATACCCCTGTGTTCCAATAGACCAGATGAATTGTTTCCACTTCATATTATCTTGTAATATGATAAGATGCCTTTTCCTACAGTTTCATGGACCATTTTCTATTGTAATGTGATAATGATGTCTTTTTTCCTACGGTCCATCCAACCATTTTATCACAGAACATGATGTCTCACTCAGTCTCTAGAATTTCATTTATCAGACACTGTATTAAAATGACTCGTTAATGTCACCCACATCACAGTCAAGGGGCTCGACTACACTAAAATCATGGGTGTTGGTTACCCAGAAATGTATCTGAGCAGATTGTAACTGTCTTTTTGATTTATGATGCCCATGAAATATGACACCTAGCTGGGATATAGAAGATTTGCTCGCACCTTGTTTGACATATGTTATTGCAAAAATGTTATTTGAAAAAAAGGACGTTAAACTGTCACAAACAGATGTCTAACATTGGTGTCTTTCTCTCACTCCACTCAACTGCCGTTGTGCCCTTGAGCAAGGCACTTAAGCCCTAAAATATGCATGGGGTGTGTCATCCTGCACTGTGAATACCCTGTGTTTGCATGCCTTTAGAAGGGCTTGAGGTCAAATGTAAGACACATTTTCTTGGACTCTAAGGGAAAATGTAAGACACATTTTCTTGGACTCTAAGGGAAAATGGATCAATAAAGTTTTCTTCCTCCTCCTCCTCCTCTTCCTCTTCACCCCACAGGCGTTTGTGGAGATGGCGTACATTGAGGCGGCCCAGGCTATGGTTCAATACTACCAGCTGACTCCAGCCACGATCAACGATCAGAAACTACTGATCAGGATGTCCAAGAGATACAAGGAGCTTCAGCTCAAGGTGAGTTGTATTGGGTTGACAATGTTACATTTTACATTACATTTAAGTCATTTAGCAGACGCTCTTATCCAGAGCGACTTACAAATTGGTGCATTCACCTTATGACATCCAGTGGAACAGCCACTTTACAATAGTGCATCTACATATTTTAAGGGGGGGGGTGAGAAGGATTATTTTATCCTATCCTAGGTATTCCTTAAAGAGGTGGGGTTTCAGGTGTCTCCGGAAGGTGGTGATTGACTCCGCTGTCCTGGCGTCGTGAGGGAGTTTGTTCCACCATTGGGGAGCCAGAGCAGCGAACAGTTTTGACTGGGCTGAGCGGGAACTGTACTTCCTCAGTGGTAGGGAGGCGAGCAGGCCAGAGGTGGATGAACGCAGTGCCCTTATTTGGGTGTAGGGCCTGATCAGAGCCTGGAGGTACTGAGGTGCCTCCCTCACAGCTCCGTAGGCAAGCACCATGGTCTTGTAGCGGATGCGAGCTTCAACTGGAAGCCAGTGGAGAGAGCGGAGGAGCGGGGTGACGGAGAGAACTTGGGAAGGTTGAACACCAGACGGGCTGGCGTGCGTTCTGGATGAGTTGTGGGGGTTTAATGGCACAGGCAGGGAGCCCAGCCAACAGCGAGTTGCAGTAATCCAGACGGGAATGACAAGTGCCTGGATTAGGACCTGTGCCGCTTCCTGTGTGAGACAGGGTCGTACTCTGCGGATGTTGTAGAGCATGAACCTACAGGAATGGGCCAATGCTTTGATGTTAGTTGAGAACGACAGGGTGTTGTCCAGGATCACGCCAAGGTTCTTAGCGCTCTGGGAGGAGGACACAATGGAGTTGTCCAACCGTGATGGGCGAGATCATGGAACGGGCAGTCCTTCCCCGGGAGGAAGAGCAGCCCGTCTTGCCGAAGTTCAGCTTGGAGGTGGTGATCCGTCATCCACACTGATATGCCTGCCAGACATGCAGAGATGCGATTCGCCACCTGGTCATCAGAAGGGGAAGGAGAAGATTAATTGTGTGTCAATGTGGTGTTGA
>NC_060190.1:5786839-5799719 GCF_021184085.1 Oncorhynchus gorbuscha
TTGATGAATATTGATATGTATAGTGTATTGATATGTATAGTGTATTGATGTGAATATTGATATGTATAGTGTATTGATGTGAATATTGATATGTATAGTGTATTGATGTGAATATTGATATGTATAGTGTATTGATGTGAATATTGATATGTATAGTGTATTGATGTGAATATTGATATGTATAGTGTATTGATGTATATTCAGGGCTCATCTGTAACAGAGACCTTGGTCTCAGCATGTCTCCCTGTCAAAATAAAGGTAAATAAATACATTTAAAAAATAAGGCAGCAACAAAGGCTCTTCAAGTGTATGTAAACTTACAACTTCAACTGTATCTAATACCTCTCTGAGACTCGAACCATCTGCCTCCTGTGTCTGCATCTGGGTCTCATCCGGTGTCTGAATCTGGGTCTCATCCGGTGTCTGCATCTGGGTCTCATCCGGTGTCTGCATCTGGGTCTCATCCGGTGTCTGCATCTGGGTCTCATCCGGTGTCTGCATCTGGGTCTCATCCGGTGTCTGCATCTGGGTCTCATCCTGTGTCTGCATCTGGGTCACATCCTGTGTCTGCATCTGGGTCACATCCTGTGTCTGCATCTGGGTCTCATCCTGTGTCGTTGTAGACTCAGTTGTAGACTCAGTGAGCATAGCCTCTTATCGATAGAGGCCGCTGATAGAGACCGCTGGCTCTCAAGAAAAGACAGACTATGTGCACAAATTAGATGGAATCTGAGCTGCACTCCCTGACCTCCTGCCAAATGTATGACCATATCAGAGACAGATATTGCCCTCAGATTACACAGACCCAGAAAGAATTTGAAAACAAATCCAATTTTGATAAACTCCCATATCTATTAGGTGTGCAACCACAGCAGCAAGATTTGTGACCTGTTGCCACAAGTAAAGGGCAACCAGTAGAGCACAAACACCACTGTAAATCCAACCTATTTATATCAGTTTATTGATTTCCCTTTCATGCTTCAACTATTTGCACATTGTTACAACACCGCACATAGCCAATAATGTCATTTGAAATGTCTATATTATTTCAAAACTTTTGTGAGGGTAATGTTTCACTATAAATTTCTGATGGTTTATTTTCCTTTTGTTCATTATCCATTTCACTTGCTATGGTAATGTAAACATATGTTTCCTATGCCTGTAAAGCCCTTTGAATCAAATTGAATTAAAGGACAGTGTGTGTAAGAGAGATAAAGACTGTGGGAGAGAAAGAGAAGCAGAGAGAGATAGATAGATAGAGAGATAAATGACTTAATGTAAAATGTAATGTAAAATGAGATAGATAGAGAGATAGATAGACATACGACATTATAAATTCCATGTACACAAACAACAAGTGTGCGGTTAAAATTGGCAAAAACACACATTTCTTCCCACATGGCAGTGGGGTGACACATGGATGCAGCTTAAGCCCCACCCTCTTCAACATATATATCAACGAATTGGCGAGGGCACTAGAACAGTCTGTAGCACCCAGCCTCACCCTACTAGAATCTGAGGTCAAAGGGTCTACTGCTGATGATCTGGTGCTTCTGTCCCCAACCAATGAGGGTCTACAGCAGCACCTACATCTTCTGCACAGATTCTGCCAGACCTGAGCCCTGACAGTAAATCTAAGTAAGACAAAAATAATGGTGTTCCAAAAATTGTCCAGTCGCCAGGACCACAAATACAAATTCCATCTAGACACCGTTGCCCTAGAGCACACAAAAAACTATACATACCTTGACCTAAACATCAGCGCATGTAACCTCCACAAAGCTGTGAACGACCTGAGAGACAAGGCAAGAAGGGGCTTCTATGCCATCAAAAGGAACATAAAATGTGACATACCAATTAGGATCTGGCTAAAAAAATACTTGAATCAGTTATAGAACCCATTTCCCTTTATTGTTGTGAGGTCTGGGGTCCGCTCACCAACCAAGAATTCACAAAATGGGACAAACACCAAATTGAGACTGCATACAGAATTCTGCAAAAATATCCTCTGTGTACAACGTAAAACACCAAATAAGGCCTGCAGAGTAGAATTAGGCCGATATCCACTAAATATCAAAATATAGAAAAAAATGTTAAATTCTACAACCACCTAAAAGGAATCGATTCCCAAATGTTCCATAACAATGCCATCACCTACAGAGAGATGAACCTGGAGAAGAGTCCCCTAAGCAAGCTGGTCGTGTGGCTCTGTTCACAAATAGACCCCACAGAGCCCCAGGACAGCAACACAATTAGACCCAACCAAATCATGAGAAAACAAAAAGATAATTACTTGACACATTGGAAAGAATTAACAGAAAACCTGAGCAAACAAGAATGTTATTTGGCCTTAAACAGAGAGTACACAGTGGCAAAATACCTGACCACTGTGACTGATCCAAACTTAAGGAAAGCTTTGCCTATGTAGAGACTCAGTGAGCATAGCCTTGCTATTGAGAAAGGTCACAGTAGGCAGACCTGGCTCTCAAGAGAAGACAGGCTATGTGCACACTGCCAACAAAATTAGGTGGAAACTGAGTTGCATTTCCTAACGTCCTGCCAAATGTATGACCATATTAGAGACACATATTTCCCTCAGATTACACAGATCCACAAAGAATTCGGAAAACAAACCCGATTTTGATAAACTCCCATATCTTTTGGGTGAAATACCAGTGTGCCAAAACAGCAGCAAGATGTGTGACCTGTTGCCACAAGAAAAGGGCAACCAGTGAAGAACAAACACCATTGTAAATACAACCCATATTTATGTTTATTTATTTCCCCTTTTGTACCTTAACCACTTGCACATCGTTACAACACTGTATATAGACATAATATGACACTTGTAATGTCTTTATTCTTTTGGAACGTATGTGAGTGTAATGATTACTGTTCATTTTTTGGTTTATTTCACTTTTGTATATTATCTACTTCACTTGCTTTGGCAATGTTAACACATGTTTCCCATGCCAATAAAGCAGAGATAGTTAGATGAGTGAGTGAGTGAGTGAGTGAGTGAGTGAGTGAGTGAGTGAGTGAGTGAGTGAGTGAGTGAGTGAGTGAGTGAGTGAGTGAGTGAGTGAGTGAGTGAGTGAGTGAGTGAGTGAGTGAGTGAGTGAGTGAGTGAGTGAGTGAGAGAGAGAGAGAGAGAGAGAGAGAGAGAGTTAGCCCAAATGACCACTTCTACTGTAGCCTTCCCAGGGGTTTCCAGGCTAACCAAGAGAGTACAGATTTTTGTCATCAAAGGTTCAAGATCTGCCAACTGCTCACATGGACACTGGAATGCTATCCACTCGAAGGCTGTCCCATGATCTACAGTCCCAACAATGTTGTGAATCTCTAGTTTACACAGAGTGTCTGTGAATCCCATCAGCACAGTCTTCTTCTCCTCATTTCTCTCTTTCACCTTCGTCCCCAGAAGGGAGGAACAGCGTATTGATTCTGCAGATCAGACCCTGCCAGACACACCTTCTGTACAGGATCATTGGGAGGCTGTTCTTTGTCCAGAAGAAGTGATAACCTCCTGGGGCCTCAGCCAGAGGCCCTTCCAAACCTCAGTGAGGGGCCAACCAAGCCACTTAGCATTACTGACAGCCTGGCTAGACTGCAGAGTCAAACCGAGGAACTCATTACCTAAGTCATCATCTTCTGGCCCAAAGCCGACCATTTTCCATCATAAGCGCCCTTACAAGTTGCCTTCTTTAAACTCTTTGTAACGCAAATATTGTGACGCAAAATCTTCATGCCGAGCACATCTCGGTAAAAATGTGGCCGTTTTGCTTCTGTCACCCACTTTGAAAACGAAATGCAAGGCTCGCCTCAAAGCCAATGTAATCCAAGTGAGTTTGCTGTGTACTGTACGATTATAAATCACGCTCAGTTTGTCTACGTTGATTGAGGATCCTTGTAATTGATTGCCGAATAGAAAAGAGAAAGGAAAAAACAGAAGAAGCCACAGAGAAATGAGAGAAAAACACCATATGAGGCATGATCATCATCATTGTTTTAATTTTCTCTGAACCTGACCACGTTTCCCACTAACTTTTTCTGCCGTGACAGCAGTAACACATTTCCTCAAGCGGAACCGTTTCTTCTCACTCAGCTGGTCTAACCCCACCGTCACCTGTAACACCACAACTGACCTCACAAACTTATCATCAAAGTCTGATCCAGGAACCCATTTACATCCTCTAAATTGAGTCGTCACCAGCTGCTATCATATCAACAGAGATGTCCATATCCTTCTCCTGATCCTCCTCAACTGAGGCCACAGACCACTGATTCCACTCAGCTACATCCCTCTGAACACTCCCCACTTGCACCCCATCACTCGTACCGGGCATCTCCTCCACTACCTGGGAGACTAGCCCCACCTGAACCCCATTACCCGTAGTGGACATCTCCTCCACTACCTGGGAGACTAGCCCCCTGACCCCATTACCCGAGTGGACATCTCCTCCACTACCTGGGACACTAGCCCCACCTGAACCCCATTACCCGTAGTGGACATCTCCTCCACTACCTGGGAGACTAGCTCCACCTGAACCCCATTACTCATAGTGGACATCACCTCCACTACCTGGGAGACTAGCCCCACCTGAACCCCATTACTCATAGTGGACATCTCCTCCACTACCTGGGAGACTAGCCCATCCTGAACCCCATTACTCATAGTGGACATCTCCTCCACTACCTGGGAGATTAGCCCCACCTGAACCCCATTACTCGTATCTCCTCCACTACCTGGGAGATTAGCTCCCCCTGAACCCCATCACCTGTAGTGGACATCTCCTCCACTACCTGGGAGACTAGCTCCACCTGAACCCCATCACCTGTAGTGGACATCACCTCCACTACCTGGGAGACTAGCCCCACCTGAACCCCATTACTCATAGTGGACATCACCTCCACTACCTGGGAGACTAGCTCCACCTGAACCCCATCACCCGTAGTGGACATCACCTCCACTACCTGGGAGACTAGCTCCACCTGAACCCCATCACCTGTAGTGGACATCTCCTCCACTACCTGGGAGACTAGCCCCACCTGAACCCCATTACTCATAGTGGACATCTCCTCCACTACCTGGGAGACTAGCTCCACCTGAACCCCATCACCTGTAGTGGACATCTCCTCCACTACCTGGGAGACTAGCTCCACCTGAACCCCATCACCCGTAGTGGACATCTCCTCCACTACCTGGGAGACTAGCTCCACCTGAACCCCATTACTCATAGTGGACATCTCCTCCACTACCTGGGAGACTAGCCCCACCTGAACCCCATCACCCGTAGTGGACATCACCTCCACTACCTGGGAGACTAGCTCCACCTGAACCCCATCACCCGTAGTGGACATCTCCTCCACTACCTGGGAGACTAGCTCCACCTGAACCCCATCACCCATAGTGGACATCTCCTCCACTACCTGGGAGACTAGCCCCACCTGAACCCCATCACCCGTAGTGGACATCACCTCCACTACCTGGGAGACTAGCTCCACCTGAACCCCATCACCCGTAGTGGACATCACCTCCACTACCTGGGAGACTAGCCCCACCTGAACCCCATTACTCATAGTGGACATCACCTCCACTACCTGGGAGACTAGCTCCACCTGAACCCCATCACCCGTAGTGGACATCACCTCCACTACCTGGGAGACTAGCTCCACCTGAACCCCATCACCTGTAGTGGACATCTCCTCCACTACCTGGGAGACTAGCCCCACCTGAACCCCATTACTCGTATCTCCTCCACTACCTGGGAGACTAGCCCCACCTGAACCCCATTACTCGTATCTCCTCCACTACCTGGGAGACTAGCCCCACCTGAACCCCATTACTGGTATCTCCTCCACTACCTGGGAGACTAGCCCCACCTGAACCCCATTACTCGTATCTCCTCCACTACCTGGGAGACTAGCCCCACCTGAACCCCATTACTCGTATCTCCTCCACTACCTGGGAGACTAGCCCCACCTGAACTTCCATTACTCGTAGTGGACATCTCCTCCACTACCTGGGAGACTAGCCCCACCTGAACCCCATTACTCGTAGTGGACATCTCCTCCACTACCTGGGAGACTAGCTCCACCTGAACCCCATTACTCATTGTGGACATCTCCTCCACTACCTGGGAGACTAGCTCCACCTGAACCCCATTACTCGTAGTGGACATCTCCTCCACTACCTGGGAGACTAGCCCCACCTGAACCCCATTACTCGTAGTGGACATCTCCTCCACTACCTGGGAGACTAGCTCCACCTGAACCCCATTACTCATTGTGGACATCTCCTCCACTACCTGGGAGACTAGCTCCACCTGAACCCCATTACTCGTAGTGGACATCTCCTCCACTACCTGGGAGACTAGACCCACCTGAACCCCATTACCCATTGTGGACATCTCCTCCACTACCTGGGAGACTAGCTCCACCTGAACCCCATTACTCATTGTGGACATCTCCTCCACTACCTGGGAGCCTAGCTCCACCTGAACCCCATTACCCGTAGTGGACATCTCCTCCACTACCTGGGAGACTAGCCCCACCTGAACCCCATTACTTGTAGTGGACATCTCCTCCACTACCTGGGAGACTAGCCCCACCTGAACCCCATTACTCATAGTGGACATCTCCTCCACTACCTGGGAGACTAGCCCCACCTGAACCCCATTACTTGTAGTGGACATCTCCTCCACTACCTGGGAGACTAGCCCCACCTGAACCCCATTACTTGTAGTGGACATCTCCTCCACTACCTGGGAGACTAGCCCCACCTGAACCCCATCACCCATAGTGGACATCTCCTCCACTACCTGGGAGACTAGCCCCACCTGAACCCCATTACTCATACTGAGCATCTCCTCACCAGTCTGGGGAATTGCCTCCCCAAATCCATCCTTACCTCCTACAACAATAATTTTCTGCTGCATAACAGACACTATGGTCTCCTCTGGTACAAGCTGCAACTCCGTACCCTCAACACGGACAGCTTGTTCCTCAGCAACAGGTGCTTGTGATCACTTTCGGATCACTTTCGGATCACTTTCGGACCACCTGTCCCTACATCAGTGGACCCAGGCGTTATGAGGACCACCTGCACCCCTCCCTCCGCCTTCTCCCTTTTCGGGCAAGCATGTCGCTTATGGCCAACATCCCCACACTCAAAACATCGTTAACTAACCGTACTAGCATAAGCCATACACAGTCTGCTGTCATACTTGAAAACAATAACTCCAAAGTCTGCTCCAGTGTGTCCAAAAACAAACACCTGTCGCCGAAACGACATAACCTGTTTCAGAGCCGGGTGTTTGAAACGACATAACCCGTTTCAGAGCCGGGTGTTTGAAACGACATAACCTGTTTCAGAGCCAGGTGTTTGAAACGACATAACCTGTTTCAGAGCCAGGTGTCTGAAACGACATAACCTGTTTCAGAGCCAGGTGTTTGAAACGACATAACCTGTTTCAGAGCCAGGTGTTTGAAACGACATAACCTGTTTCAGAGCCAGGTGTTTGAAACGACATAACCCGTTTCAGAGCCAGGTGTTTGAAACGACATAACCCGTTTCAGAGCCAGGTGTTTGAAACGACATAACCTGTTTCAGAGCCGGGTGTTTGAAATGACATAACCCGTTTCAGAGCCAGGTGTTTGAAATGACATAACCCGTTTCAGAGCCGGGTGTTTGAAACGACATAACCTGTTTCAGAGCCGGGTGTTTGAAACGACATAACCCGTTTCAGAGCCAGGTGTTTGAAACGACATAACCTGTTTCAGAGCCAGGTGTTTGAAACGACATAACCTGTTTGAAACGACAGAGCCAGGTGTTTGAAAACCTGTTTCAGACATAACCTGTTTCAGAGCCAGGTGTTTGAAACGACATAACCTGTTTCAGAGCCAGGTGTTTGAAACGACATAACCTGTTTCAGAGCCAGGTGTTTGAAACGACATAACCCGTTTCAGAGCCAGGTGTTTGAAACGACATAACCCGTTTCAGAGCCGGGTGTTTGAAACGACATAACCCGTTTCAGAGCCAGGTGTTTGAAATGACATAACCCGTTTCAGAGCCGGGTGTTTGAAACGACATAACCTGTTTCAGAGCCAGGTGTTTGAAACGACATAACCTGTTTCAGAGCCAGGTGTTTGAAACGACATAACCCGTTTCAGAGCCAGGTGTTTGAAACGACATAACCTGTTTCAGAGCCAGGTGTTTGAAACGACATAACCCGTTTCAGAGCCGGGTGTTTGAAACGACATAACCTGTTTCAGAGCCGGGTGTTTGAAACGACATAACCTGTTTCAGAGCCAGGTGTTTGAAACGACATAACCCGTTTCAGAGCCAGGTGTTTGAAACGACATAACCCGTTTCAGAGTCGGGTGTTTGAAACGACGTTTCAGAGCTGTTTGAAAGACATAACCTGTTTCAGAGCTGTGTGTGAAAGACATAACCTGTGTCAGAGCTGTGTGTGAAAGACATAACCTGTGTCAGAGCTGTGTGTGAAAGACATAACCTGTGTCAGAGCTGTGTGTTTGAAACGACATAACCTGTGTCAGAGCTGTGTGTGAAAGACATAACCCGTTTCAGAGCCGGGTGTTTGAAACGACATAACCCGTTTCAGAGCCAGGTGTTTGAAACGACATAACCCGTTTCAGAGCCAGGTGTTTGAAACGACATAACCCGTTTCAGAGCCGGGTGTTTGAAACGACATAACCCGTTTCAGAGCCAGGTGTTTGAAATGACATAACCCGTTTCAGAGCCGGGTGTTTGAAACGACATAACCTGTTTCAGAGCCAGGTGTTTGAAACGACATAACCTGTTTCAGAGCCAGGTGTTTGAAACGACATAACCCGTTTCAGAGGTGTTTGAAACGACATAACCCGTTGTTTGAAACAGAGAGCCAGGTGTTTGAAACGACATAACCTGTTTCAGAGCCAGGTGTTTGAAACGACATAACCTGTTTCAGAGCCAGGTGTTTGAAACGACATAACCTGTTTCAGAGCCAGGTGTTTGAAACGACATAACCTGTTTCAGAGCCAGGTGTTTGAAACGACATAACCCGTTTCAGAGCCAGGTGTTTGAAACGACATAACCCGTTTCAGAGTCGGGTGTTTGAAACGACATAACCTGTTTCAGAGCTGTGTGTGAAAGACATAACCTGTGTCAGAGCTGTGTGTGAAAGACATAACCTGTGTCAGAGCTGTGTGTGAAAGACATAACCTGTGTCAGAGCTGTGTGTGAAAGACATAACCTGTGTCAGAGCTGTGTGTGAAAGACATAACCTGTGTCAGAGCCGGGTGTTTGAAACGACATAACCTGTGTCAGAGCTGTGTGTGAAAGACATAACCCGTTTCAGAGCCGGGTGTTTGAAACGACATAACCTGTTTCAGAGCCGGGTGTTTGAAACGACATAACCTGTTTCAGAGCCGGGTGTTTGAAACGACATAACCCGTTTCAGAGCCAGGTGTTTGAAACGACATAACCCGTTTCAGAGTCGGGTGTTTGAAACGACATAACCTGTTTCAGAGCTGTGTGTGAAAGACATAACCTGTGTCAGAGCTGTGTGTGAAAGACATAACCTGTGTCAGAGCTGTGTGTGAAAGACATAACCTGTTTCAGAGCTGTGTGTGAAAGACATAACCTGTGTCAGAGCTGTGTGTGAAAGACATAACCTGTGTCAGAGCTGTGTGTGAAAGACATAACCTGTGTCAGAGCTGTGTGTGAAAGACATAACCTGTGTCAGAGCTGGGTGTTTGAAAGACATAACCTGTTTCAGAGCCAGTGTGTGAAAGACATAACCTGTGTCAGAGCTGTGTTTGAAAGACATAACCTGTGTCAGAGCTGGTGTTTGAAAGACATAACCTGTGTCAGAGCTGGTGTTTGAAAGACATAACCTGTGTCAGAGCCAGGTGTTTGAAAGACATAACCTGTTTCAGAGCCAGGTGTTTGAAACGACATAACCTGTTTCAGAGCTGGTGTTTGAAAGACATAACCCGTTTCAGAGCCGGGTGTTTGAAACGACATAACCTGTTTCAGAGCCGGGTGTTTGAAACGACATAACCTGTTTCAGAGCTGTGTGTGAAAGACATAACCTGTGTCAGAGCTGTGTGTGAAAGACATAACCTGTGTCAGAGCTGTGTGTGAAAGACATAACCTGTTTCAGAGCTGTGTGTGAAAGACATAACCTGTGTCAGAGCTGTGTGTGAAAGACATAACCTGTGTCAGAGCTGTGTGTGAAAGACATAACCTGTGTCAGAGCTGTGTTTGAAAGACATAACCTGTTTCAGAGCCGGGTGTTTGAGAGCCCGTTTCAGAGCCAGGTGTTTGAAAGACATAACCTGTTTCAGAGCTGTGTGTGAAAGACATAACCTGTGTCAGAGCTGTGTGTGAAAGACATAACCTGTGTCAGAGCTGTGTGTGAAAGACATAACCTGTGTCAGAGCTGTGTGTGAAAGACATAACCTGTGTCAGAGCTGTGTGTGAAAGACATAACCTGTGTCAGAGCCGGGTGTTTGAAACGACATAACCTGTGTCAGAGCTGTGTGTGAAAGACATAACCCGTTTCAGAGCCGGGTGTTTGAAACGACATAACCTGTTTCAGAGCCGGGTGTTTGAAACGACATAACCTGTTTCAGAGCCGGGTGTTTGAAACGACATAACCTGTTTCAGAGCCAGGTGTTTGTAACGACATAACCTGTTTCAGAACCGGGTGTTTGAAACGACATAACCTGTTTCAGAGCCGGGTGTTTGAAACGACATAACCTGTTTCAGAGCCAGGTGTTTGCAACCCAAAGGGACCATTTTAATTCAACTTGCAAACTTCCCAAAATGCAACAACTTTTTAAAGTAATGATAACCTTAATCATGCCTAGTAAAAGGAAAACCACCAGGAAAATTATTTTTTTAAATAAACACAGGTGATGTAACTCCACACCAAACACTCAGAATCCCCCAAAACTCCCAACATGCACAGAGAGAGAGAGAGAGAGCGATATAGTTAGAGAGATAATTAGAGAGAGAGAGAGTTACAGATCGTTAGAGAGTGAAAGAGAGAGAGAGAGAGTTACAGATAGTTAGAGAGTGAGAGAGAGAGAGAGTTACAGATAGTTAGAGAGTGAGAGAGAGAGAGAGTTACAGATAGTTAGAGAGTGAGAGAGAGAGAGAGTTACAGATAGTTAGAGAGTGAGAGAGAGAGTTACAGATAGTTAGAGAGTGAGAGAGAGAGAGAGAGAGAGAGAGAGAGAGAGAGAGAGAGAGAGAGAGAGAGAGAGAGAGAGAGAGAGTTACAGATAGTTAGAGAGTCAGGGAAAACAGTGAAGAACAAACACCATTGTTAAATACATATTTATTTTCCTTTTTGTACTTTAACAATTTGCACATAATTACAACACTGTATATAGACATAATGACATTTGAAATGTCTTTATTCTTTTGGAACTTTTGTAAGTATAATGTTTATTTTTGTATTGTTTATCCATTTCACTTGCTTTGGAAATGTAAACATATGTTTCCAATGTCAATAAAGCCCTGCCATTGAATTGAGAGGGAGACAGAGAGAGAAAGAGACAGAGATAGTTAGAGTGAGAAAGAGAGAGAGAGGGAGACAGAGAGAGAACGAGACAGAGATAGTTAGAGAGAGACAGAGAGAGAGGGAGACAGAGAGAGAACGAGACAGAGATAGTTAGAGAGAG
The DNA here is from genome assembly GCF_021184085.1 of Oncorhynchus gorbuscha. NCBI lineage: Eukaryota > Metazoa > Chordata > Actinopteri > Salmoniformes > Salmonidae > Oncorhynchus > Oncorhynchus gorbuscha. The sequence continues at coordinate 5,798,534 of NC_060190.1, forward strand.
ACAGAGAGAGAGAGGGAGACAGAGAGAGAAAGAGACAGAGATAGTTAGAGAGAGACAGAGAGAGGGAGACAGAGAGAGAACGAGACAGAGATAGTTAGAGAGAGAAAGAGAGTGTCATGCAGGTGAAAGAGGACCCAAAAGCGACTTGGCGAAAACAGAGTCTTTAATCCAGTAAAGTAAATACAATCAAAAAACACAACTTTCATAAACTCCCATATCTACTGGGACAAACTGGAGACTTTCTTGAACAGCAGGTGAACAGCAGGTTGCCTCGGGAAGGCACTTGAACCAAACAGACTCAGACACCTGCTCACCACGCAGCATCTGAGGAAAACACGATTTAGGGCCTTTTTCACAAACACAGCACGGTGAATTCTAGACAAGGAACCGACAGGGCAGAAACGAATAACAAGGAGAGAAATAGGGACTCTAATCAGGGAAAAGGATCGGGAACAGGTGTGGGAAGACTAAATGATTGATTAGGGGAATAGGAACAGCTGGGAGCAGGAACGGAACGATAGAGAGAAGAGAGAGCGGGAGAGTGAGAGAGGGAGGGGGAGAGAGAGGGATAGAAAGAGGGAAAGAACCTAATAAGACCAGCAGAGGGAAACGAATAGAAGGAGAAGAACAGGGACAAGGCATGATAATCAATGACAAAACATGACAGAGAGAGAGAGAGACAGAGAGAGAATGTGAGACAGAGACAGTATGACCATATTTCCCTCAGATTACACAGATCCACAAAGAATTTGAAAACAAATCAAATTTTGATAAACTCCCATATCTACTGGGTGAAATTCCACAGTGTTTCATCACAGCAGCAAGATGTGTGACCTGTAGCCACAAGAAAAGGGCAACCAGTGAAGAAAAACACCATTGTAAATACAACACATATTTATGTTTATTTATTTTCCTTTTTCTACTTAGTAGAAAGTTAGAGACAAAGACAGAGACAGACAAAGAGAAAAGCGAAGAGAGAAGCAGACAAAGAGTCGGGTAGGTACAAAGAGAGAGACAGACAAAGAGAGAGACGGGTAGGTAGAGCGAGAGAGAGGTAGAGAGAAAGAGTCAGACAAAGAGAGAGACGGGTAGGTAGAGCGAGAGAGAGGTAGAGAGAAAGAGTCAGACAAAGAGAGAGACGGGTAGGTAGAGCGAGAGAGAGGTAGAGAGAAAGAGTCAGACAAAG
>NC_060190.1:5799819-5804819 GCF_021184085.1 Oncorhynchus gorbuscha
ACAGACAGACACACACACACTGACAGACACACACACACTGACAGACACACACACTGACAGACACACACTCACTGACAGACACACACACTGACAGACACAGACAGACACACACACACTGACAGACACACACACACTGACAGACACACACTCACTGACAGACACACACACTGACAGACACAGACAGACACACACACAGACAGACAACACACACACACACACACTGACAGACACACACACTGACAGACACACACACTGACATACACACACTGACAGACACACACACTGACAGACACACACACACACACACACACACACACACACACACACACACACACACACACACACACACACACACACACACACACACACACACACACACACACACACACACACACACACACACAGACACTGACAGACACTGACAGACACACACACTGACAGACACACACACACTGACAGACACCGACAGACACACACACACACACTGACAGACACACACACTGACAGGCATACACACTAACAGACACACACACTGACAGGCATACACACTGACAGACACACACACTGACAGACACACACAGCAGACACACACAGTGACAGACACACACACTGACAGACACACACACTGAGCCCCCATGAACACACACACACACACTCACTGACAGACACACACATTGACAGACACACATTGACAGACACACACACTGACACACACACACACATTGACAGACACACATTGACAGACACTCACACTACCCCCACCCTCCCACACACGTACCAAAGCCTTTCCCTCTATAATTTGTGCTGTAAATCTCAGCTGAAACGTTAAAGGTACCTTCCCGCTGAGTGAACATGGATCTATCCCATAATACTGCCCATGGAGAACAGAACTAAAAATAAACCAGCGGCTCAGATCAGATCGCTTGCTAAGATGTACATTCAGTACCTGATTTACCTGTGGCTGATGACTTGGCTCAAAAATGTGTGTGTGTGTGTGTGTGTGTGTGTGTGTGTGTGTGTGGTAAAAGTGTGTGTGTGTGTCATGTGTGTGTGTGTGTGTGTGTGTGTGTGTGTGTGTGTGTGTGTGTGTGTGTGTGTGTGTGTGTGTGTGTGTGTGTGTGTGTAGGAGATAATAAAGTAGAAACAGAAAGTCAACCAGTCTTAAAAACATGTTATCTCATCCTCTATCCATTGCTATCATTTAGTTAGCTAAACTGAGTGATGGAGTGAGGGATGGAGTGAGGGATGGGGGATACTTGCTATATTGTATTTACTTTTTTGCCTTTACCTCCCTTCTCACCTAATTTGCTCACATTGTATATAGACTTGTTTATACTGTATTATTGACTGTATGTTTGTTTTACTCCATGTGTAACTCTGTGTCGTTGTATCTGTCGAACTTCTTTTGCTTTATCTTGGCCAGGTCGCAATTGTAAATGAGAACTTGTTCTCAACTTGCCTACCTGGTTAAATAAGGTGAAATAAATCAATAAAAATTAAAAAATACAGACAGAGATAGAAAGACAATACAGAGAGTCAATGAAGAGTGAAAGGTGTGTAAGAGAGAGAGGGGAGATACAAAAGAGGAAAAGAACGAGAACACACTTACAAACACCCCCCACACATCCACACACCCACACAAACACACCCACACACATCCACACACCCCACAAACACACCCCCACACATCCACACACCCACACAAACACCCCCCACACACATCCACACACACCCACACAAACACCCTTATTACACACATCCCACACACCCACACAAACACCCCCCACACACATCCACAGCAAACACACCCCCACACATGTTCCCAAACACACAACCACACACACCCACACATTACCCACAAACACCCCCCTCCTCACACCCACACAAACACACCCCACACACCTACTCACCCACCCACCCCACACACACGCACCCACCCACACACACACACACACACACACACACACACACACACACACACACACACACACACACACACACACACACACACACACACACACACACACACACACACACACACACACACACACTACCATTAGTGCAGTTTTGCAGTGCTGTTGACAGGAGGTTCTCTCCTCCCTGTCCCCCTCACCTGTCTCTTCTTCACCTCTCTCTCCTCTCCTCTCTCCACCTCTTTCTTCTTTCTCCTTCTTTCTCCCCCTCTCCTCTCTTCTCTCTCCCTCTCCTCTCTTCTCTCCCCCTCTCCTCTCTTCTCTCCCCCACTCATCTCTTCTCCCCCTCTCCCTCTCTTCTCTCCTCTCTTCTCTCCCCTCTCCTCTCTTCTCTTCCCTCTCTTCTCCTCTCTTCTCTCCCCCTCTCCTCTCTTCTCTCCCCTCTCCTCTCTTCTCTTCCTCTCTCCCCCTCTCCTCTCCTGTCTCCCCCTCTCCTCTCTCCCCCTCTCCTCTCTTCTCTCCCCCCTCCTCTCTCTTCTCCCCCTCTCCTCTCTTCCCTCCCCCTCTCCTCTCTTCTCTCCCCTCTCTTCTCTTCCTCTCTCCCCCTCTCCTCTCTTCTCTTCCTCTCTCCCCTCTCCTCTCCTGTCTCCACCTTCCTCTCTTCCTCCTGTACAGACGTCAGTTTTCAGACCTCCCCAGGCTCTTACATGGACCATTACTTGCTTGATTAGCTACTGCAGGGTCCACATACACAGAGGAGATGAAAGGAGGGGATGAGGACAGAGGAGATGAAAGGAGGGGATGAGGACAGAGGAGATGAAAGGAGGGGATGATAGGAGGGCAGAGGAGATGAAAGGAGGGGATGAAAGGAGGGCAGAGGAGATGAAAGGAGGATGAGGACAGAGGAGATGAAGGAGGGGATGAGGACAGAGGAGATGAAAGGAGGGGATGAGGACAGAGGAGATGAAAGGAGGGGATGAGGACAGAGGAGATGAAAGGAGGGGATGAGGACAGAGCAGATGAAAGGAGTGGATGAGGACAGAGGAGATGAAAGGAGGGGATGAAAGGAGGGGATGAGGACAGATGAGATGAAAGGAGGGGATGAGGACAGAGGAGATGAAAGGAGGGGATGAGGACAGAGGAGATTAAAGGAGGGCAAAGGAGATGAAAGGAGGGCAGAGGAGATGAAAGGAGGAGAGGAGGACAGAGGAGATGAAAGGAGGGGATGAGGACAGAGGAGATGAAAGGAGATGAGGACAGATGAGGGGATGAGGACAGAGGAGATTAAAGGAAGGCAAAGGAGATGAAAGGAGGGCAGAGGAGATGAAAGGAGGGGATGAGGACAGAGGAGATGAAAGGAGGGGATGAGGACAGAGGAGATGAAAGGAGGGGATGAGGACAGAGGAGATAAAAGGAGGGGATGAGGACAGAGCAGATGAAAGGAGGGCAGAGGAGATGAAAGGAGGGGAGAGGAGATGAAAGGAGGGGATGAGAACAGAGGAGATGAAAGGAGGGCAGAGGAGATGAAAGGAGGGGATGAGGGGAGAGGAGATGAAAGGAGGGGAGAGGAGATGAAAGGAGGGGATGAAAGGAGGGCAGAGGAGATGAAAGGAGGGGATGAGGGGAGAGGAGATGAAACGAGGAGAGGAGTACAGAGGAGATGAAAGGAGGGCAGGAGGACAGAGAGACACATTTAGACCCAACCAAAACACAAGAAAACAAAACGATAATTACGTGACACATTAGAAAGAATTTACAAAAAAAACAGAGCAAACTAGAAGCCATCACAGCAGCAACATTTGTGACCTGTTGCCACAAGAAAAGGGCAACCAGTGAAGATCAAACACCATTGTAAATACAACCTATATTTCTGTTTATTTATTTTCCCTTTTGTACTTGAACTATTTGCACATCATTACAACACTGTATATAAACATAAAATGTCTTTTGAAATGTATTTTGGAACTTTTGTTAGTGTAATGTTTACTGTATGTTTTTTTATTGTTTATTTCACTTGCTTTGGCAATGTTAACATGTGTTTCCCATGACAACAAAGCCCCTTAAATTAAATTTAATTGAATTGAGAGAGAGAAAGAGGAAAAGGAAGAGAGAGAGAGAGAGAGAGAGAGAGAGAGAGGAGGGAGAGAGGAAAAGGAAGAGAGAGAGGGGGTGGGGGAGAGAGAGGGGGTGGGGGGAGGAGGGAGAGAGAGGGGGGTGGGGGAGAGAGAGAGAGGAGGGAGAGAGAGAGATGGAGAGAGAGGAAGTAAGACAGAGTTAATGGAGTAAGAGAGAGAACCACAACAGGGGAGGACATAAAATACTTTCCCTCTATCCTGCTATCTCTCCTTCCTTGTATCCCTCTATCCTCCTTCCTCATCCTCTCATCTCCTTATGTGTTCAATTGATCATGTTGATGTGCATTTAGCAATTTGAAGTGGTTTGGATTGGAACCAGAAGTAGGCCTGGTTCTAATGGTTTTCATTTTTCATGGCAGAAATCATTGTTTAACCTCCCAACACACACTCACTCACTCACTCACTCACTCACTCACTCACTCACTCACTCACTCACTCACTCATTCACAAACGCACGAACGCACACCACTATCTCCCCATCCCTATGGGAGGCGTGTTCATTAAAGCCCTTGATTGATCCAGCCTGGTTTTTCCTGTAGCTCTAGAACAGAAAAACACATTTGTTTAAGAGTAGGGTCTGCTAGTGCTAAGACCCCCGAGGCTCCACTTTAGCTTGTTGTCCAGTTTTAGTTTTCAGTCTCTTAGACTTGGTCTATTTTCTCTCTCTCTTCATCACACTCTTCTCCCTCCCACTCTGTTTTCATCACATGTTTTGTTTTGTGATAGTGACGTTTGTCCAGCAGCCTAGAAGCTCTACATCGAACACATTAGTTGAACAATAAAGGCTTATTAACGCTTGAGGGCTCACTCTCTCTACCCCTCTCACTTCCACACTTTCTCTCTCTCTCTACCCCTCTCACTTCCACACTTTCTCTCTCTCTACCCTCTCACTTCCCACTTTCTCTCTCTCTACCCCTCTCTTCCACACTTTCTCTCTCTCTCTCTACCCCTC
>NC_060190.1:5809819-5821625 GCF_021184085.1 Oncorhynchus gorbuscha
TATGTGGAATTGTTGCAATAGCTTGTGAGTGGGCAATATATGCTGTTCTATCATCCCTTAATTGACATGTTGAATTATTTTGTCATATCAAATTATTTCATATTGCGCTAATTCCCCTAATTTGGAAAGTGTGTTAACTACCTTGTACAAGCTTGAATTGTCAACACATCAACATCTTTTTACCTCAGATTGGTGATGTTAATATCAAGATTATACTAAATTGATTTTGCTTTAAAAAAAAAGTTGCTGGCCACAAACAAATCCACTTATTTGACAGTCAAGCTAGCACTGAAATGAAACCCCTGTCACTTTGTAGGTCTACCTGTGAGGTGATGATTCGTTGAAATGTTCCAGTCAAAAAAGTGTTGTTTCCTTTTCGTATTGGCCATCTACTGTAAACGTGACACAACGAGATGAGTTGATAAATGGCTACTACAGGGTCTCATCTATCGACAGGTATAAGTAGTTTACCCAAGTTAGCTGTGGTTTTATCTTTTAGAAGAGCGCAAACGGTACACGTCACCCCGGTTATTGTCCCAGTTCCATTGATCTTTATAGACAATAGTGATGTGATTAATTTGCGCTAGCTTTTGATTACAGTAGAACAAGCCAATCAAAGTGTAGAGTGGCTGCTTGGTAAATGTTGGTGTGTGTGCAGTTTATAAGCAACTTATTTCAACTTAACTAATCTGAACACAAGTGTGACATATGTATGTGTAGGGCGTAATGTTTATTTTTGGCCTTCAAAATATCACAACTTATTTCAGCATGTTGATTATGAATGTGGACATTTAAAAACACATTCATAATCAACAACAGGTAGCAGGAACAGTAACATTTTCAACTTATGTTTTAAGAATGTAAATGATACTTTCTGCATCATTTTTCAACAGGATTAGAATCCTAAAAACTAATGAATGAACCCCAAATCGTGCTTTGCTTTATAGATTTTGATAATATAGCTATAATCATGAAAAATATGTTTGTTTTGCCAACTATTCCAAATGGCACCCTATTCCCAATATAGTGCACTACTTTAGACCAGAACTCTGGTCCCAAATGGCACCCTATTCCCTATATAGTGCACTACTTTAGAACAGAACTCTATGGTCCCAAATGGCACCCTATTCCCTATATAGTGCACTGCTTTTGGACCAGGCCCCCATAGGGCTCCGGTCAAAGGTAGTGCACCATGTAGGGAATAGGATGCCATTTGGGACACACAAACATTCCATACTGTTCATCCCCTTTAATCTGTCTCCCTCTCTCATTTTTCCCTGTAGCTAAATCAACGATACTAGAGGCTAACTTTATGACAGATTGTGCGGTGTATTTAACCAAAACACATCCCTTGTTTTCATAGATATAGGTCAAAGATGTCTTTATATGAGTCATTACATACACAGCATTAAGTTAAATGCCTAAGGATATTTTCCTAACTGTAAAACGTCCACCCACATACAGTGCTGCCATGGGCCAACACCTCATTCAATGACAGTTGAAATGAACTCCTCCAACTGTCCAGTTGACATTCAAAGCTATATGTATGACACCATTCTATATACTTTCGGCCCGTCATTGGACACTGTGCTATCTAACCTCCAAACGAGCTTCAATGCCATACAGCACTCCTTCCGTGGCCTCCAACTGCTCTTAAATGCGAGTAAAACGAAATGCATGCTTTTCAACCGATCGCTGCCTGCACCCGCATGCCCGACTAGCATCACCACCCTGGATGGTTCCGACCTTGAATATGTGGACATCTATAAGTACCTAGGTGTCTGGTTAGACTGCAAACTCTCCTTCCAGACCCACATCAAACATCTCCAATCGAAAATCAAATCAAGAGTCGGCTTTCTATTCCGCAACAAAGCCTCCTTCACTCACGCTGCCAAGCTTACCCTAGTTAAACTGACTATCCTACCGATCCTCGACTTCGGCGATGTCATCTACAAAATGGCTTCCAACACTCTACTCAGCAAACTGGATGCAGTCTATCACAGTGCCATCCGTTTTGTCACTAAAGCACCTTATACCACCCACCACTGCGACTTGTATGCTCTTGTCGGCTGGCCCTCACTACATATTCGTCGCCAGACCCACTGGCTCCAGGTCATCTACAAGTCCATGCTAGGTAAAGCTCCGCCTTACCTCAGTTCACTGGTCACGATGGCAACACCCATCCGTAGCACGCGCTCCAGCAGGTGTATCTCACTGATCATCCCTAAAGCCAACACATCATTTGGCCGCCTTTCGTTCCAGTACTCTGCTGCCTGTGACTGGAACGAATTGCAAAAATCGCTGAAGTTGGAGACATTTATCTCCCTCACCAACTTCAAACATCAGCTATCCGAGCAGCTAACCGATCGCTGCAGCTGTACATAGTCTATAGGAAAATAGCCCACCCATTTTCACCTACCTCATTCCCATACTTTTTTATACTGTTTTTATTTATTTATTTTTCTGCTCTTTTGCACACCAATATCTCTACCTGTACATGACCTGATCATTTATCACTCCAGTGTTAATCTGCAAAACTGTATTATTCGCCTACCTCCTCATGCCTTTTGCACACATTGTATATAGACTGCCCATTTTTTTTATTTTTTTTTATTTTTTTCTACTGTGTTACTGACTTGTTAATTGTTTATTCCATGTGTAACTCTGTGTTGTCTGTTCACACTGCTATGCTTTTATCTTGGCCAGGTCGCAGTTGCAAATGAGAACTTGTTCTCAACTAGCCTACCTGGTTAAATAAAAATAAATAAAAAAATGTACATAAGTCACTGGAGTGTCCCTGGATTTACACACTCTGATTGATGGCTTCCCCTGCCTGTCAAACGCTTGGTCCTACATCCTTCTGCTGTTGCGTCTCATCTTCCCGTTGCCATGGCGACCAGCGGAAGAGGTCGATAGGGTCAGGCTGGATGCTTCTGCTTGTGTCAGTTATATGAGAGAGAGAGTGTGAGGGAAGAGGTAGACAAGGATGGAGGGAGAGAGAAAGTGAAATGGAGGGGGGAGAGAGAAAGCGATAGAAGGAAAGATGGAGGGAGAGACAAAGGAAAATGCAGAGGAGAGAGATGGAGAGAGAGAGTAGAATGAAAGAGGTAGGGAAAGGTGGAGGGAGAGAGGAGAGAGGAGAGAGAACGTGAATTGGAGGGAGAGAGAGGGGGGTTCAGTTCATTTGGCATTCTAGTCACAGTCTCCTCTGATTTGGTGAAATGTCAGAGCCATGGTGGAAGAACATTATCCCACATAGAGGTACATAGAGCAGAGCAGAACTCTGTGCAGAGAGCTTCACTCCCACAGAATCCAGTACAAGACTTATATTAGTCTTATATTGTGTCTCTAATCTATGATCACTCCACTCATCATCGCTGGCAATCCAGGGAACTTTGTAAATTTACTCAAAGAAATATAATCTATTATATTCCTTCTATTTCTATGGGTTCACTCCTCTCATCTGTATCTTAGTTGGCAAGGCCAGGGAACAGTTGATCCTCGGAACACTGAAACCGGGAAATGACCTTCTCCTCCCAGCCCCAGGTACTCTGGTTTCTAATAACAGTGTTATATCCCTCCACAAAGGGTGAATGAAAGAGATGCCCAGAGGACAGAATAAAAGGCTATGTTAATCAGCTGTAGGGCTTATTGGAGCAGCAATTCAAAGTTATGACCATGTTAGTACCCAGCAGTTTATTAGCTCACTATTTCAGCCTGTAGGATTCCCCAGTTAAACTCAAAACAGCACACACAATACCATACACAATGGCAGTCGATGTGGCAGATTTAGTCTGTTACACTCTATGTTGTCCCCCCTCTTCTCAATACCACAGACAGTACTGTCAATATTGCCCACCCTCCTCTCAATACCACAGACAGTACTGTCAATACTGTCCCCCCTCTTCTCAATACCACAGACAGTACTGTCAATATTGTCCCCCCTCCTCTCAATACCACAGACAGTACTGTCAATATTGTCCCCCCTCTTCTCAATACCACAGACAGTACTGTCAATATTGTCCCCCCTCCTCTCAATACCACAGACAGTACTGTCAATATTGTCCCCCCTCTTCTCAATACCACAGACAGTACTGTCAAAATTGTCCCCCTCTTCTCAATACCACAGACAGTACTGTCAAAATTGTCCCCCTCCTCTCAATACCACAGACAGTACTGTCAATATTGTCCCCCTCTTCTCAATACCACAGACAGTACTGTCAAAATTGTCCCCCTCTTCTCAATACCACAGACAGTACTGTCAAAATTGTCCCCCCTCTTCTCAATACCACAGACAGTACTGTCAATATTGTCCCCCCTCCTCTGAATACCGGCGGCAGGGAAGCCTAGTGGTTCGAGCGTTAGACAAGTAACCGAAAGGTTGCTGGATCGAATCCCTGAGCTGACAAGGTAAAAATCTGTCATTCTGCCCCTGAAAAAGGCAGTTAACCCACTGTTCCTAGGCCATCATTGAAAATAAGAATTTGTTCTTAACTGACTTACCTAGTTAAATAAAGGTAAAAAATATATATACATTGTCCCCCCTTCCCTTCATGTACAGGAGTTCAATCCAGAAAAGTCAATACTACATCAAGTTTATGTGGCAGACTGGCAGCTTTTGTGTAACTGTGTATATGGTTCCTTGTCTCCCCCCCTCTCTGTAGGAGTTCAACCCAGAGGAGTTCTATCACCTGCTGGAGGCAGCGGAGGACCACGCCAAGGAGGGACACCTGATGAAGACGGACATCCCTCGCTACATCATCAGCCAGCTGGGTCTGACCCGGGACCCTCTGGAGGGTGAGACACACACACATTTAATGAAGATGGATACTCCTTGTTACGCCAGGACACTCTAGAGCCCTCAACTCTGGAACCACTTGGTTTTATTCCTTTCTTCTCCTCCAATCAGGGATTGATTTAGACCTGGGACACCAGGTGGGTGGAATTAATTATCAGGGAGAATGGAAAACCAGCAGGCTCCGGACCTCGTTGGGTAAGAGTTTAATACCCCTAGACTAGAGGGTGAGTAAGGGAGGGGGAGGATGAGAGGGAAGAGAGGAACGAAAAGAGAAATTGAGGGTTGGGATGAATTCAGGGACCTCTGGGGGGTCAGAGACAAGGATGAGAGGGAGGAGAGAGAGAGAGGAAGAGAGGAAGAGATGAATGGAAAGAGACAGATTGAAGGCTGAGACAGACCAGGGACCCTCTGGAGGGTGAGAGAGAAGGATAAGAGGGAGGAGGAGAGAGAAGAGAGGAACAGAAATAGACAGATTCAGATGGCTGGGACAGACCAACACCTCTGGAGGGTGAGAGATATGTAGGAGAGAGGAGAGAGGGAGATTTAATGAAGAAGAGAGGGAAGAGAGGAATAAAAGAGACATGCAGACAGCTGGGACTGACCTGCACCGTGTGGAGGTTGGGATGGGGGGGAGAGACAGTAGACGGAAACAGAAAGAGACAGATTTAGGGCATCGTACCTGTAGAAGCCAAACTTGAGAAATGAAAGATTGATGGTTGAGATTTTCTACCCGCATTTTGACAGCCACACTCCCCTCGTGCTTATTATAGGTAATTAACTATAATGCTAGCAGAAATAACCTTAGAAAAAAACAATACATTTTGGCATGAGAAAACAACAGCATCTTGGCATTGTAGCATGTGGGCAGGGATCCACCTGTCAGCTAGCCTGGTCCCAGCTCTTGTCATTGTCACACTGAACCTTGGCAAGACAGCAAAACAGACCTGGGACCAGGCTACATGTAGACATTTATTGAGACGCAGAGAGAACTCCCTTTACTGATTATGAAGCTGGTCGCACTGCACTCACTGTCATTAATCTACACCAGCCTCTAAACTCCTTTCTCTGACTCCTTCAATTCATTCCAGCTCCAATTTCACAGTGGCAAATCCATCACAAGCTGTTCATTGAACTACTCAATGTAAATGGGTTAGAAAGACTATTCAGAGTCCGACTGGCTCCTCTTTTTCAGCTACCTTCAGTCTGCTGAAGAAATATGAGTTTGGGTTTTAGTGGGTTGTCACAATGTGACACTTTTTACAAAACCACCTCTTGGTTTAGCACCTTTGTTTACCCACACAAATATTCACAGCTTCATTTCTTTCTCTCACACTTTCTCCTCTCTCTGATCTCTCAAACACAACCATTTCGTTTTAGAAATGTTGTTACCAAGGTACAAGCAGAAGATATATTATTTTTCACATCATTTATGACATCTAATTCAAATTAATCTAGATGCTTACTTAAAGGTAATGTAGCTGCTTATCTCAATATTTCAACTATTTCTGAGAATATATGCACCACTGTGATTGTTTTCAATTAAAATTGTTAAAAAATCATTCTTCTTCGCAAAGAGCACCGTCTGGAAGTGGTCTGAGTGGGGAGGGAAAACTGAAAATGAGCTGTTATTGGTCTATTAATGTCATGCAGGTGAAAAGAGGACCCAAAAGCGACTTGGCGAAAACAGAGTCTTTAATCCAGTAAAGTAAATACAATCAAAAAACACAACTTTCACTCGAAATGACGAGGACAAACTGGAGACTCGATCTTGAACAGCAGGTGAACAGCAGGTTGCCTCGGGAAGGCACTTGAACCAGACAGACTCAGACACCTGCTCACCACGCAGCATCTGAGGAAAACACGACACGACAGGGCGATACACAAACACAGCACGGTGAATTCTAGACAAGGAACCGACAGGACAGGAACGGAACACAAAGGAAGAAATAGGGACTCTAATCAGGGGAAAGGATCGGGAACAGGTGTGGGAAGACTAAATGATTGATTAGGGGAATAGGAACAGCTGGGAGCAGGAACGGAACGATAGAGAGAAGAGAGAGCGAGAGAGTGAGAGAGGGAGGGAGAGAGAGGGATAGAAAGAGGGAAAGAACCTAATAAGACCAGCAGAGGGAAACGAATAGAATGGGAAGCACAGGGACAAGACAAGATAATAAATGACAAAACATGACAGTACCCCCCACTCACCGAGCGCCTCCTGGCGCACTCGAGGAGGAATCCTGGCGGCAACGGAGGAAATCATCAATGAGTGAACGGTCCAGCACGTCCCGAGACGGAACCCAACTCCTCTCCTCAGGACCGTAACCCTCCCAATCCACTAAGTATTGGTGACCCCGTCTCCGAGAACGCATGTCCATGATCTTATGTACCTTGTAAATAGGTGCGCTCTCGACAAGGACGGGAGGGGGGAGGGAAGACGAACGGGGTGCGAAGAAAGGGCTTAACACAGGAGACATGGAAGACAGGATGGACGCGACGAAGATGTCGCGGAAGAAGCAGGTCGCACAGCGACAGGGATTGACGACCTGGGAGACACGGAACGGACCAATGAACCGCGGAGTCAACTTACGAGAAGCTGTCGTAAGAGGAAGGTTGCGAGTGGAAAGCCACACTCTCTGGCCGCAACAATACCTTGGACTCTTAATCCTGCGTTTATTGGCGGCTCTCACAGTCTGTGCCCTGTAACGGCAAAGTGCAGACCTCACCCTCCTCCAGGTGCGCTCACAACGTTGGACAAACGCTTGAGCGGAGGGAACGCTGGACTCGGCAAGCTGGGATGAGAACAGAGGAGGCTGGTAACCCAGACTACTCTGAAACGGGAGATAACCCGGTAGCAGACGAAGGAAGCGAATTGTGAGCGTATTCTGCCCAGGGGAGCTGTTCTGCCCAAGACGCAGGGTTTCTGAAAGAAAGGCTGCGTAGTATGCGACCAATCGTCTGATTGGCCCTCTCTGCTTGACCGTTAGACTGGGGATGAAACCCGGAAGAGAGACTGACGGACGCACCAATCAAGCGACAGAACTCCCTCCAAAACTGTGACGTGAATTGCGGGCCTCTGTCTGAAACGGCGTCTAACGGGAGGCCATGAATTCTGAATACATTCTCGATAATGATTTGTGCCGTCTCCTTAGCGGAAGGAAGTTTAGCGAGGGAATGAAATGTGCCGCCTTAGAGAACCTATCGACAACCGTAAGAATCACAGTCTTCCCCGCAGACAAAGGCAGACCGGTAATGAAGTCTAGGGCGATGTGAGACCATGGTCGAGAAGGAATGGGGAGCGGTCTGAGACGACCGGCAGGAGGAGAGTTACCCGACTTAGTCTGCGCGCAGTCCGAACAAGCAGCCACGAAGCGGCGCGTGTCACGCTCCTGAGTCGGCCACCAAAAGCGCTGGCGAATAGACGCAAGAGTGCCTCGAACACCGGGATGACCAGCTAACTTGGCAGAGTGAGCCCACTGAAGAACAGCCAGACGAGTGGAAACAGGAACGAAAAGGAGGTTACTAGGACAAGCGCGCGGCGACGCAGTGTGCGTGAGTGCTTGCTTAACCTGTCTTTCAATTCCCCAGACTGTTAACCCGACAACACGCCCATAAGGAAGAATCCCCTCGGGATCAGTAGAAGCCACAGAAGAACTAAACAGACGGGATAAGGCATCAGGCTTGGTGTTCTTGCTACCCGGACGGTAAGAAATCACAAACTCGAAACGAGCGAAAAACAACGCCCAACGAGCTTGACGGGCATTAAGTCGTTTGGCAGAACGGATGTACTCAAGGTTCTTATGGTCTGTCCAAACGACAAAAGGAACGGTCGCCCCCTCCAACCACTGTCGCCATTCGCCTAGGGCTAAGCGGATGGCGAGCAGTTCACGGTTACCCACATCATAGTTGCGCTCAGATGGTGACAGGCGATGAGAAAAATAAGCGCAAGGATGAACCTTATCGTCAGACTGGAAGCGCTGGGATAGAATGGCTCCCACGCCTACCTCTGAAGCGTCAACCTCGACAATGAATTGTCTAGTGACGTCAGGAGTAGCTGAGGATAGGAGCGGACGTAAAACGTTCTTTTAGAAGATCAAAAGCTCCCTGGGCGGAACCGGACCACTTAAAACACGTCTTGACAGAAGTAAGAGCTGTGAGAGGGGCAGCAACTTGACCGAAATTACGAATGAAACGCCGATAGAAATTAGCGAAACCTAAAAAGCGCTGCAACTCGACACGTGACCTTGGAGCAGGCCAATCACTGACAGCTTGGACCTTAGCGGAATCCATCTGAATGCCTTCAGCGGAAATAACGGAACCGAGAAAAGTAACGGAGGAGACATGAAAAGAGCACTTCTCAGACTTTACGTAGAGACAATTCTCTAAAGGCGCTGTAGAACACGTCGAACGTGCTGAACATGAATCTCGAGTGACGGAGAAAAAATCAGGATATCGTCAAGATAGACAAAAACAAAGATGTTCAGCATGTCTCTCAGAACATCATTAACTAATGCCTGAAAAACAGCTGGCGCATTGGCGAGACCAAACGGCAGAACCCGGTACTCAAAATGCCCTAACGGAGTGTTAAACGCCGTTTTCCACTCGTCCCCCTCTCTGATGCGCACGAGATGGTAAGCGTTACGAAGGTCCAACTTAGTAAAGCACCTGGCTCCCTGCAGAATCTCGAAGGCTGATGACATAAGGGGAAGCGGATAACGATTCTTAACCGTTATGTCATTCAGCCCTCGATAATCCACGCAGGGGCGCAGAGTACCGTCCTTTTTCTTAACAAAAAAAACCCCGCCCCGGGCGGGAGAGGAAGAAGGCACTATGGTACCGGCGTCAAGAGACACAGACAAATAATCCTCGAGAGCCTTACGTTCGGGAGCCGACAGAGAGTATAGTCTACCCCGAGGAGGAGTGGTCCCCGGAAGGAGATCAATACTACAATCATACGACCGGTGAGGAGGAAGGGAGTTGGCTCGGGACCGACTGAAGACCGTGCGCAGATCATGATATTCCTCCGGCACTCCTGTCAAATCGCCAGGTTCCTCCTGAGAAGTAGGGACAGAAGAAACGGGAGGGATGGCAGACATTAAACACTTCACATGACAAGAAACGTTCCAGGATAGGATAGAATTACTAGACCAATTAATAGAAGGATTATGACATACTAGCCAGGGATGACCCAAAACAACAGGTGTAAACGGTGAACGAAAAATCAAAAAAGAAATAGTCTCACTGTGGTTACCAGATACTGTGAGGGTTAAAGGTAGTGTCTCAAATCTGATACTGGGAAGATGACTACCATCTAAGGCGAACATGGGCGTAGGCTTCTCTAACTCTCTGAAAGGAATGTCATGTTTCCGAACCCATGCTTCGTCCATGAAACAACCCTCAGCCCCAGAGTCTATCAAGGCACTACATGTAGCACCCGAACCGGTCCAGCGTAGATGGACCGACAAAGTAGTACAGGATCTTGATGGAGAGACTTGAGTAGTTGCGCTCACCTGTAGCCCTCCGCTTACAGATGAGCTCTGGCTTTTACTGGACATGAATTAACAAAATGTCCAGCAACTCCGCAATAGAGGCACAGGCGGTTGGTGATCCTCCGTTCCCTCTCCTTAGTCGAGATGCGAATCCCTCCCAGCTGCATGGGCTCAGACTCTGAGCCAGAGGAGGGAGATGGTTGCGATGCGGAGCAGGGAAACACCGTTGATGCGAGCTCTCTTCCACGAGCCCGGTGACGAAGATCTACCCGTCGTTCTATGCGGATGGCGAGAGCAATCAAAGAGTCCACATCTGAAGGAACCTCCCGGGAGAGAATCTCATCCTTAACCACTGCGTGGAGTCCCTCCAGAAAACGAGCGAGCAGCGCCGGCTCGTTCCACTCACTAGAGGCAGCAAGAGTGCGAAACTCAATAGAATAATCCGTTATGGACCGTTCACCTTGGCATAAGGAAGCCAGGGCCCTAGAAGCCTCCCTACCAAAAACTGAACGGTCAAAAACCCGAATCATCTCCTCTTTAAAGTTCTGGAACTTGTTAGAGCAATCAGCCCTTGCCTCCCAGATAGCTGTGCCCCATTCTCGAGCCCGGCCAGTAAGGAGTGAAATGACGTAAGCAACCCGAGCTCTCTCTCTAGAGTATGTGTTGGGTTGGAGAGAGAACACAATCTCACACTGCGTGAGAAAGGAGCGGCACTCAGTGGGCTGCCCGGAGTAGCAAGGTGGGTTATTAACCCTAGGTTCTGGAGGCTCGGCAGGCCAGGAAGTAACAGGTGGCACGAGACGTAGACTCTGGAACTGTCCAGAGAGGTCGGAAACCTGAGCGGCCAGGTTCTCCACGGCATGGCGAGCAGCAGACAATTCCTGCTCGTGTCTGCCGAGCATGGCTCCTTGGATCTCGACGGCAGTGTAACGAGCGTCTGAAGTCGCTGGGTCCATTCCTTGGTCGGTTCCTTCTGTCATGCAGGTGAAAGAGGACCCAAAAGCGACTTGGCGAAAACAGAGTCTTTAATCCAGTAAAGTAAATACAAACAAAAAACACAACTTTCACTCGAAATGACGAGGACAAACTGGAGACTCGATCTTGAACAGCAGGTGAACAGCAGGTTGCCTCGGGAAGGCACTTGAACCAGACAGACTCAGACACCTGCTCACCATGCAGCATCTGAGGAAAACACGACACGACAGGGCGATACACAAACACAGCACGGTGAATTCTAGACAAGGAACCGACAGGACAGGAACGGAACACAAAGGAAGAAATAGGGACTCTAATCAGGGGAAAGGATCGGGAACAGGTGTGGGAAGACTAAATGATTGATTAGGGGAATAGGAACAGCTGGGAGCAGGAACGGAGCGATAGAGAGAAGAGAGAGCGAGAGAGTGAGAGAGGGAGGGGAGAGAGGGATAGAAAGAGGGAAAGAACCTAATAAGACCAGCAGAGGGAAACGAATAGAATGGGAAGCACAGGGACAAGACAAGATAATAAATGACAAAACATGACA
>NC_060190.1:5821725-5826725 GCF_021184085.1 Oncorhynchus gorbuscha
TCTCTTTATACTCCATTTCATATGATCTCCCTCTCTCTTTATACTCCATTTCATATGATCTCCCTCTCTTTATACTCCATTTCATATGATCTCCCTCTCTTTATACTCCATTTCATATGATCTCCCTCTCTTTATACTCCATTTCATATGATCTCCCTCTCTCTTTATACTCCATTTCATATGATCTCCCTCTCTTTATACTCCATTTCATATGATCTCCCTCTCTTTATACTCCATTTCATATGATCTCCCTCTCTTTATACTCCATTTCATATGATCTCCCTCTCTTTATACTCCATTTCATATGATCTCCTCTCTCTTTATACTCCATTTCATATGATCTCCCCTCTCTTTATACTCCATTTCATATGATCTCCTCTCTTTATACTCCATTTCATATGATCTCCCTCTCTTTATACTCCATTTCATATGATCTCCCTCTCTTTATACTCCATTTCATATGATCTCCTCTCTTTATACTCCATTTCATATGATCTCCTCTCTTTATACTCCATTTCATATGATCTCCTCTCTTTATACTCCATTTCATATGATCTCCTCTCTTTATACTCCATTTCATATGATCTCCCTCTCTCTTTATACTCCATTTCATATGATCTCCCTCTCTTTATACTCCATTTCATATGATCTCCCTCTCCATTCCATTTCATATGATCTCCCTCTCTCTTTATACTCCATTTCATATGATCTCCCCTCTCTTTATACTCCATTTCATTTATGATCTCCTCTCTTTATACTCCATTTCATATGATCTCCCTCTCTTTCTATCCCTGATCTTTTTTCTCCTCACAGTTCAACAAAATCCTGTTTAGTTGGACAAAGAAAGACACACAGACAGAGACAGACAGACAGACAGAGACAGACAGAGACAGACAGAGACAGAGAGACAGAGAGACAGACAGACAGACAGACAGACAGACAGACAGACAGACAGACAGACAGACAGACAGACAGACAGACAGACAGACAGACTACTCTCTCTCACCTATTTTTCTTTATATTGGGAGGAACCAATCTCAATATCCAGGTCCCATTCAGTGGGACCGAGACAGAGGTGAAGGGTGTTGATGTGACACCACCACTATCCTCTGTCCTCTGGCTCTCTCTGGTTGTGTCCTAAATGTCACCCTTTTCCCGACATATATAGTGCACTACTTTTGCCCAGGGCCCATACCAAAAGTAGTGCACTATATATGGAATATGGTGCCATTTGGGACACAATCTATGTATGGTTATCAGCAGCAGCAGCTCTATCTGCCTGTCAGGATCCATTCCATAATTCAGGAGGAGAAGGGGACTTCCTACGGCTTGACTGACAGGCAACACAAACACACAAACAACAAGCCTCTCTTTCTCTTTCTCTCTCTTTCTCTCTCTCTCTCCCTCCCCCTCTATCATTCTCTGTCATTCTTCCTCTTTCCTACTTTCTTCTTTCCTCCCCCCCTTGTCTCTTTTCTCTTTATATCACCCTCTAAACTCCCTCTCTCTCTCTGCTCTCTATCCTTCTCCTCTTTCTCTCCCAGTCTTCCCCTCTTCTCTCTGTCTTCCCCCTTTCCTCTCTACTGTCTCTCTCTTTTTCTCCTTTCGCTACCTCGCCCTCTCTCCCTCTCCATAATGTTCCAAGGGCTTAGCGGCAGAACAGAGAACAGCTCTTCAGGGCACCAGTATTTAGCATTAGGTATGTGTGCGGGTGTGTGTGTGACCCAGATATTTACAAAGTTTCTAAAATAGCTCTTCAACTTCAAGCTGAGTTCCCATTCACCACGTCCCCTCCTATAGGGCACATGTATTATATGTAGTGTATTTTCAGACTTTATTGAACAGACAACGAGGATAACAGCGTGGAAAGATAGACGTTGTGTCAAAAGGCAATAGGACGGGGTTTAAACCTACTGTATGCCGACACCGTAGACGTGTACTGGAGGCTGCGGCATTACCACTACACCAGCCAGACTACTTCCACATTCTATACATGGCTAACATGACCAAACATTAACACTGTTGAGCAGACGATCAGTTCAAATGTTAAACTGGTAAGTGCTTGTAACTCAACCCTCTCATTGTGTAGGTCCAGGGGTGGCTTGTCACATACAACACACAATACACACACACTACACACACACTCACACACATGTAATTAGCCACCGGGGCTTACAGTCCAGATATGGTATAAGTAGTGCTTCCAACTGCAGTGTTGCCATGTAGATGGCTACTGTAATTACTACTAGAGGCTGAGTGGTGTGTGTGTGTGTGTGTGGTGTGTGTGTGTGTGTGTGTGTGTGTGTGTGTGTGTGTGTGTGTGTGTGTGTGTGTGTGTGTGTGTGTGTGTGTGTGTGTGTAGTGTGTAGTGTGTGTCCAGAATTGTGCCCCACTTAGCCTTGGCATTCCCAATGGCTCTCATAGTGTGTAGAGCCTCCACACACACACACCTGCACACACACACACACACACACACACACACACACACACACACACACACACACACACACACACACACACACACACACACCTGCACACACACACACACACACACACACACACACACACACACACACACACACACACACACACACACACACACACACACACACACACACACACACACACACACACACACACACACACTGGTGGTGAGATGTATCCGTCACACAGAATGTAACCCATTTCCGTAGCTGGAAGTGAAGGATGCTATAGCTGCCTGCTGTCCGCCCACACACACCAGACTACAGAGCCCTGTGATGTGCAGAGATGTTCTCTCTCGTATACGGATAGATAGAGGCAGACACGTATTCACACACACGCAAGCAGGTAGTTGCGCACACACACTTGCATGGATGCACATATACAGTAAAACACACTTAACATGCTGTACAGAATCACTGTCTCTCACAAATACTGTCATCTCCACATAGACAAGCACAAACACACCCACCCACCCACCCACCCACCTATCTATCCATTTATACTGAACAAAAATAGAAACGCATCATGCAACAATTTCAAAGATTTTACTGAGTTACAGTTCATATAAGGAAATCAGTCAATTGAAATAAATTGATTAGGCCCTAATCTATGAATTCCACATGGCTTGGGAAAGCAGATATTCATAGTTAGTCATCTGTTAGTCACAGATACCTTAAAAAAGGTTAGGGTCGTGGATCAGAAAACCAGTCAGTATCTGGTGTGACCACCATCTGCCTCATGCACCGCAGCACATCTCCTTCTCATAGAGTTGATCAGGCTGACGATTGTGGCCTGTGGAATGTTGTCCCACTCCTCTTCAATGGCTGGATATTGGCGGGAACTGGAACACGCTTTCGTACATGTTGATCCAGAGCATCCGGAACATACTCAATGGGTGACATGTCTGGTGAGTATACAGGCCATGGAAGAACTGGGACAATTTCAGCTTCTAAGAATTGTGTACAGGTCTTCGTGACATGAGGCAGTGCGTTATCATGCTGAAACATGAGGTGATGGCAGTCCCGGTATCTCTGAGCATTCAGATTGTCATCGATAAAATGCAAATGTGTTTGTTCTCTGTAGATTATGCCTGCTCATACCACAACCCCACCGCCACCATGGGGCACTCTGTTCACAACGGTTGGACGTACTGCCAAATTCTCTAGCACAACGTTGGAGGCGGCTTATGGTAGAGAAATTATCTGGCAACAGCTCTGGTGGATATTCCTGCAGTCAACATGCCAATTGCACGCTCCCTCAAAACTTGGGAAATCTGGGGCATTGTGTTGTGTGACAATACTGCACATTTTAGAGTGACCTTTTATTGTCCCAAGCACAAGGTGCACCTGTGAATGTCATGCTGTTTAATCAGCTTCTTGTTATGCCACACCTGTCAGGTGGATGGATTATCTTGGCAAAGGAGAAATGCTCACTAACAGGGATGTACGCAAATTTGTGCCCAAAAATAGACAGAAATAAGCTTTTTGTGGTGATGGGTACTTTTATTTTAGCTCATGAAACATGGGACCAACACTTTACATGTTGCGTTTATATTATTGTTCAGTGTACATACAATCTAATGTCCAAAACCAGAGATTGCAGAAGTTCCAGTTTTCAGTGCAACTTATGGCTTCAATAAGCAGTAAGGCGCGTGTCCAGTCCCTTGCCCACCCCTGCAACACTCAGCCACAGTCCACCACTGTTCATATCAAACCCTTAATGTACTGGGCTCAGAGCTAAAGCCTTAATGAAGTGATAGGAGTGGACTGAAGTAGAGCATAGAGACCAGCCTGGAGGGGAAGGTCAAGGGTCAGCTCTGTCTATGGGGTTCACTTCTACTCGTACAATGTATAATTTATACTATACTGTACTGTAGTGTCTAATACTCATCCACACACACTGTAGATATGTGAATGCATTGACATCCCATGGGAACACACACACACACCATGCACACTGACGCCACACACACACACACACACACACACACACACACACACACACACACACACACACACACACACACACACACACACACACACACACACACACACACACACACACACACACACACACACACACACACACACACACACACACACACACACACACACACACACTGCTGCTACAGTCTATTATCTATCCTGTTGCCTAGTCACTTTACCCCTCCCTATATGTACATATCTACCTCAGTTACCTTGTATTCCTGCATATTGACTCACTGCTGCTACTCCCTGTATATAGACATGTTATTTTGACTCATTATTGTCATTCGTTATTCACTGTGTATTTATTCCACATGTCACTATTTGTCTATACTATTTATATATACTATATATATATATATATATATTTATTTATTTATCTTTAACTCTGCATTGTTGGAAAAGGGCCCATAAGTAAGCATTTCCCTGGTAGTCTACACCTGATGTTTATGAAGCATTTGACAAAATCAAATTTCATTTGAAAGCATATGTATGTCAGTCTGTGTGGGAAGAAACCTCTGATATTATATT
>NC_060190.1:5841725-5855445 GCF_021184085.1 Oncorhynchus gorbuscha
CATGGGCATTAAAATGGAGCTGGTCCCCCCTATGCTGCTATAACAGCCTCCACTCTTCTGGGAAAGCTTTCCACTAGATGTTGGAACATTGCTGTGGGGACTTGCTTGCATTCAGCCACAAGAGCATTAGTGAGGTCAGGCACTGATGTTGAGCGATTAGGCCTGACTCGCAGTCGGTGTTCCAATTCATCCCAAAGGTGTTTGATGGGGTTGAGGTCAGGCATCTGGTGCAGGCCAGTCAAGTTCTTCCACACCGATCTCAACAAACCATTTCTGTATGGACCTCACTTTGTGCACAGGGGCATTGTCATGCTGAAAAAAGAAAGGGGCTCCCCTAAATTGTTGCCACACAGTTGGAAGCACAGAATCGTCTAGAATGTAATTGTATGCTATAACGTTAAGATTTTCCTTCACTGGAAATCAAATCAAATCAAATTGATTTATATAGCCCTTCGTACATCAGCTGATATCTCAAAGTGCTGTACAGAAACCCAGCCTAAAACCCCAAACAGCAAACAATGCAGGTGTAAAAACTAAGTGGCCTAGCCCTAACCATGAGAAACAGCCCCAGACCATTATTCCTCATCCACCAAACTTTACAGTTGGCACTATGCATTGGGGCAGGTAGCGTTCTCCTGGCATCTGCCAAACCCAGATTCCTCTGTCGGACTGCCAGATGGTGAAGCGTGATTCATCACTCCAGAGAACGCGTTTCCACTGCTCCAGAGTCCAATGGAGGCAAGCTTTACACCACTCCAGCCAATGCAGGGCATTGCTCATGGTGATCTTAGGCTTGTGTGTGGCTGCTCGACCATGGAAACACATTTCATGAACACCCGACGAACAGTTATTGTGCTGATGTTACTTCCAGAGGCAGTTTGGAACTCGGTAGTGAGTATTGCAACCGAGGACAGATGATTTTTATGAGCTACGCGCTTCAGCGGTCCCGTTCTGTGAGCTCGTGTGGCCTACTACTTTGCGCCTGAGCCGTTGTTGCTTCTAGACGTTTCCACTTCACAATAACAGCACTTGACTAGGGCAGCTCTGGCAGGGCAGAAATTTGACGAACTGACTTGTTGGAAAGGTGGCATCCTATGACGGTGCCACGTTGAAAGGTTGAAAGCTCTCCAGTAAGACCATTCTAATGCCATGTCTATGGCGGTGTGATAGATTTTATACACTTGTCAGAAACGGGTGTGGCTGAAATAGCCAAATCCACCAATTTGAAGGGGTGTCTACATACTTCTGTATATACAGTATAGTGTATTTTTTTTTACTTAACCTTTATTTAACTAGGCAAGTCAGTTAAGAATAAATTAGGAACAGTGGGTTAACTGCCTTGTTCAGGGGCAGAGTGACAGATTTTTACCTTGTCAGCTCGGGGATTTGATCTGGCAACCTTACAGTTACTAGTCCAATGCTCTAACCACTAGGCTACCTGCCGTCCCCATGTGTATATGTTGAAGAGGTTGGGGCTCAAGCTGCACCACTGTCTTACCCCACGGCCCTGTGGAAAGAGATGGGTGTGTTTTTTTGCCAATTCTGACCACACACCTGTTTGTGTACATGGCTTTCATATTGTTGTATGTTTTTCTCTCTTTCTTTATCTCTCTCCTGTCTCTCTCTCTCTCTCCTGTCTCTCTCTCTCTCTCTCTCTCTCTCTCTCTCTCTCTCTCTCTCTCTCTCTCTCTCTCTCTCTCTCTCTCTCTCTCTCTCTCTCTCTCTCTCTCTCTCTCTCTCTCTCTCCTGTCTCTCTCTCTAACCCCCCCTCCTCTCTCCCTATTCCTGATAGAATGAGACAAGGCTTGGTCTACATAATGACATCACCTCAGTAGTTTACTCTTGGGGGAAACTCAGCAACATTGTGTTAAACATGGCTTACAATGCAGCACAGTAGATGAGCAACTCTGCATTGAACATCACATAGGCAAGAAGATATGGACATTACATACAGTCCGTGTGTCTCAGAACATTAGTAGGAACATACTGTACGTGTTCACATATTATGCAAGTCACTTCCCTACATCTGACACAGTCCCTTGCATTTACGCAGGACACATAACCAGTGATAACCAAGACCTTCTGTTAGATGGGTGCAATAATGTATGTGTATTTCTGGTATTCGTGAAGTCTCTTTCTCTCTCTCCTCTGTCTCTCCCTCCCTCTCGCTCCTTCTCTCTCTCCCACCCTTCTCTCACTACCGCCCCCACTCTTCCCCCCATCTCCTAAACCCTTCCCTCTCCCTCTCTCTCCGTCTCCCTATCTCTCTCATATTAACAAACAGGTGGGAGCTAACGAGTGCTTCCGGCTGCATCCGTTGATCATCACTGCAGGTGCTATTCATAGAACCACTCCTCCTTTTCTTCATGCCTTAAAGTCCTCTTGTCCTCCCCCAGACTCCTCAGAGAGAGACTCTAGACCATCTAGTGTGAGTGGGCTACTAACTCTTTCTTGACAGCCAGAGAGAGATGGATTTGAATGAGGTGTGTGTGTGTGTGTGTGTGTGTGTGTGTGTGTGTGTGTGTGTGTGTGTGTGTGTGTGTGTGTGTGTGTGTGTGTGTGTGTGTGTGTGTGTGTGTGTGTGTGTGTGTGTGTGTGTGTGTGTGTGTGCGTGTGTGTGTGTGTGTGTGTGTGCGTGCGTGCGTGCGTGCGTACAGGCGGACTTGATACACAACCTTACAAAACCAATGCCTATTCTGGAAACTGGAAACATGGACGGGTGTCCACCTCTCATCTATACAGAAACAACATCCTACTGCCGTTTCTGTTGACTGTGGTTTGTGTGTTTCCATGCTGCAGCTATGTAGCATAAATACGACAATGCTGGTTGGAGGGACAAATGGCACCCTATTCCCTATACAGAAGAGTGTGCTACCTTTGACCAGGGCCCATAGGGAATGTCTCAGATGAGTTCTCTATGGGGCAATCTGAATACAATAAGCCTTGTCAGTTTTCTCATCAGCCATTCATTTAGTAAACTAATGAATGTAGTTTACAAGAAAAGAGGCCAAATCATTCGACAGGTGTCGGGTACGACAGTTGAACTAAACTCAAGAGGTATTTCATTAAAAGTTATACTCTTCAAGAATCAATGGGAATATCATGAATTAAAAAGAAAACAAAAATGGATGTACCAATCGCTAATTGCCCCTTTATTTCCATATAGTATGTGTCAATGTAAAGAGTCCCGGTGCCCATTTGATTAATTGTTTTGCAGTCATATGGCTTGGGGGTAGAGGCTGTTAAGGATCCTTTTGGTCCTAGACCAGTCTATGACTTGGGTGACTGGAGTCTTTGACCATTTTTGGGGCTTTCCTCTGATAATGCCTAGTATATAGGTTCTGGATGGCTGGAAGCTTGGCCTCAGTGATGTACAGGGCCATACTCACTACCCTCTGTAGCGCCTTACGTTCAGATGCCAGAGCAGTTGCCATACCAGGTGGTGATACAACCAATCAGGATGCTCTTGATGGTGCAGCTGTATAAACTTTTGAGGATCTGGGGACCCATGCCAAATCTTTTCTGTCTCCTGAGGGGGAAAAGGTGTTGTTGTGCCCTCGTCATGACTGTCTTGGTGTGTTTGGACCATGATAATTCCTTGGCGATGTGGACACCAAGGAACTTGAAACTCTCGACCCGCTCCACTACAACCCCGTCGATGTTAATGGGGCCTGTTCGGCCCGCCTTTTCCTGTAGTCCAGAAGCAGCTCTTTTGACTTGCTCACATTGAGGGAGAGATTGATGTCCTGGCAGCACACTGCCAGATCTCTGACCTCCTCCCTAAAGGCTGTCTCATCGTTGTCGGTAATCAGGCCTCACACTGTTGTGTCGTCAGCAAATTTAACGATGGTGTTGGAGTTGTGTTTGGCCACGCGGTCGTGGGTGAACAGGGAGTATAGGAGGGGACTAAGCACGCACCCCTGAGGGGCCCCAATGTTGAGGATCAGCGTGGCAGATGTGTTGTTGCCTACCCTTACCACCTGGGGGTGGCCCGTCAGGAAGTCCAGGATCCAGTTGCAGAGGGAGGTGTTTAGTTCCAAGGTCCTTAGCTTAGTGATGAGCTTTGTGGGCACTACATTGTTGAACGCTGCGCTGTAATCAATGAACAGCATTCTCACATAGGTGTTCCTTTTGTTCAGGTGGGAAAGGGCAGTGTGGAGTGCGATTGAGATTTCATCATCTGTGGATCTGTTGGGCCGGTATGCGAATTGGAGTGGGTCTAGGGTATCCGGGATGATGCTATTGATGTGAGCCATGACCAGCCTTTCTAAGCACTTCATGGCTACCGACGTGAGTGCTACAGGGCGGTAATCATTTAGGCAGGTTACCTTCGCTTCCTTGGGCACAGGGACTATGGTGGTCTGCTTGAAACATGTAGTTATTACAGACTCGGTCAGGGAGAGGTTGAAAATGGCAGTGAAGACACTTGCCAGTTGGTCCGCACATGCTTTGAGTACACATC
Organism: Oncorhynchus gorbuscha; assembly: GCF_021184085.1. NCBI lineage: Eukaryota > Metazoa > Chordata > Actinopteri > Salmoniformes > Salmonidae > Oncorhynchus > Oncorhynchus gorbuscha. The sequence continues at coordinate 5,846,188 of NC_060190.1, forward strand.
CTGGTAATCTGCCTGGTCCTGCATCTTTGTGAATGTTGACCTGTTTAAAGGTCTTGCTCACATCGGCTACCGAGAGCGTTATCACACAGTCGTCCGGAACAGCTGGTGCTCTCATGCATGCTTCAGTGTTGCTTCCCTAGAAGCGAGCATAAAAAGCATTTAGCTCATCTGGTAGGCTCGCGTCACTGGGCAGCTCGAGGCTGGGTTTCCCTTTGTAGTCCGTAATAGTTTTCAAGCCCTGCCACATCCGACATCGACCTTCCAATTGCCACTTACTTCCTCTTCCACTGAAGCCCGGTGCAAAATCAGTTACATCAAAACGACTCTTTATGCGCTTCAGTCTTTGAAGTGAAGGAGCCAGTTAGCCTTGAGAGCAGATACTTTGTGCCCCTTTGTGCCCCCACAGCACGTCTACCATGTTACACACTGCTGGACCAGGAGAGAAGAGAGAGAAAGAGAGAGAGAGTGTGTCTGTGCGTCCGTGTGCATGTGCATTTCAGTGTGTCTGTGTGTGAGTGTGTGATACGTTTATGTGTGTGTGTCTTTTCACACCAGGATTATTCTGCCTGGAAGGAGGAGAGGTTAGAAGAGATAGAGATGGAGCAGCTTAGCTTCCATTTTCCATTCTGAAGTTCTCATCCCAGTCAAAAGGATGGGAAGGGGGAAATCCTGTGTAATCCCTTGTTTATTAACGGGACTGATAAGAAATGTTCTCACGTTCTAGGATAGAGAAAGATGGAAATGGTTGGAAAATACGAAAAAATGCCCAGAGAAAGAGAGAGACAGAGAACGAGATAGAGAGAGAAAGACAGAGAATAAGAGATGAAGAGAAGAGAGGCGTAAAAAAGGAGAACGTCAGCCTGTTTGTTTTAGAGAATAAAGTGTAATGAGATGCTAATGTAACAACAGAAGACTGGATGCCCTCTGGGGTGCTGTACAGTAGCAGGCCGTTTACTCTCTCACTCCCTTCCACCGACGGACGAGAGGAGGAGAGAAGAAGGAGGGATGGAGAAAGAGAGGAGAGGGGACCCTGGAGGAGTGTTGGAGAGAGAAGAGTGTTTTGGAGGAGTGTAAAAATAACTAGATGGCTTGGTTGTAGGAGTGGAGTAGTATGGTTGAAGAAAGGAGGCCAAAGGAGGGTCAGGTCAAAAGTAGTGCTCTATAAAGGGAATAGGGTGCCATTTGGGACACAGGCTGAGTGTGTCGGGTAGAGAATGGTATAATGTGTGTAGGAGGCGAATGCCCCAGAGATGTACTACTGTTTTCTCCGACTACAGTGGTACAAACACACATTAAACTCCAGCTCTCACGACACCCCATTGGGGTATGCTGGCCCTGCGTCCCAAATGCCGCCATATTTCCTACATAATGCACTATTTTCGACCAGAGCACCGTGGGCCCTATAGGGAATAGGGTGCCATTCGGGAACATAGCCTGGTTGTCTAGTGACTGAGCTCAAATTCGGACTCAACCGCTAATACGCTGCAAACTGCATTTTTGTTTACTGCTGTTTCTCCGACAGTCTGCGACTGTACAAAAACACATTATGAAGTCCACTCTCCAAACACACTGGGATATAGCTACATCGATCCCTACCATTAACCCTATGTGGTACCATGACTAACTGCTAGCCCTAAAATGTCTCTGATTTGAACAAAAATACATTCAACTGTCATAACACAGGTTTGACGAACATCACGCTGGTTGCTTAGCGAGGACCGTGTTCTCCTGATTTGGCTCACACCAAGGCTCGAACCCAGGACCTCTGCTTTGCTTGCACACGTGACGGCACTCCCGGAGCTTCCCAGTCTTACCAGTCAGCGCCACCGAAAATATACAATTTGTTACCGCAAGTGAGGATATTTTAGGTTGCGGAGTACATTTCACACATCCCCATGAGATATACAGTGGCTAGTTACATCTGATACCTAAACTGAATTCTACACTGTAAAGAGGTTAACCATGCTTACTGTCTAACTCGATAACCCTACAGTTTCTCTCACTGCAGTTGAACAAAAACACATTTGTCCACTCCACCTGTCATAACACCCCACGGGATATATACAGTTGTCTTGTGGCTAAACTCAAAATCAACCTCTTACCCTACCTTTATTTAACTAGGCAAGTCAGTTAAGAACAAATTCTTATTTTCAATGACGGCCTAGGAACAGTGGGTTAACTGCCTGTTCAGGGGCAGACTGACAGATTTGTACCTTGTCAGCTCGGGGATTTGAACTTGCAACCTTCCGGTTACTAGTCCAATGCTCTAACCACTAGGCTACCCTGCCGCCCCACTAGGCTACCCTAAACTGTAGCTACTAATGCCCTGATATTAAAACCCCATGAAATATATAGTCCACTGTATAGCTAACGACTAAAATCAACTTCTAACCCCCTGATATTAAAACCCCATGAAATATATAGTCCACTGTATAGCTAACGACTAAAATCAACTTCTAACCCTCTGATATTAAAACCCCATGAAATATATAGTCCACTGTATAGCTAACGACTAAAATCAACTTCTAACCCTATGATAATGCTAAAACTCTATAAACTTGCTACGCTAGCTCTGCCCAAAGGCCTCAGTAACGTGTTAGATAAACTGTAAAGCTAATGGAAAAAATCCCCCTCTTACCTCATGATAATGCTAAAACTCTGCTAACCCACTACGCTAGCCCTTGTTGCAGGCTCTATGGGCAGTGGGCACAGCATTAGCAATAGCGCAGAGTGCTAGCGGCTGAGCGGGCTAATTGCATTTCCTTGTGTTAATTAGGCCGGTTAATTATGAAATACATGTGAGGGTTTATAGAATACAGAGGGACCTGAGAAGGAGAGGGGGTAGAGGAGGAAGGGGAGGCGGGGAGAAGAAGAAGGGAGTGGAGAGGGGGGATGAGAGGAGGGAGAGGAACGGAGGAGGGAGAGGGGGATGAGAGGAGGGAGAGGAGGATAGGAGGAAGAGGGGGATGTGAGGAGAGGAGGGAGGGGAGGCGAGGAGAAGAAGAAGGGAGAGGAGAGGGGGATGAGAGGAGGGAGAGGAACGGAGGAGGGAGAGGGGGATGAGAGGAGGGAGAGGAGGATAGGAGGAAGAGGGGGATGTGAGGAGAGGAGGGAGGGGAGGCGAGGAGAAGAAGAAGGGAGAGGAGAGGAGGGATGAGAGGAGGGAGAGGAACGGAGGAGGGAGAGGGGGATGAGAGGAGGGAGAGGAGGATAGGAGGAAGAGGGGGATGGAGGAGAGGAGGGAGGGGAGGCGAGGAGAAGAAGAAGGGAGAGGAGAGGAGGGATGAGAGGAGGGAGAGGAACGGAGGAGGGAGAGGGGGGATGAGAGGAGGGAGAGGAGGATAGGAGGAAGAGGGGGGATGTGAGGAGAGGAGGGAGGGGAGGCGAGGAGAAGAAGAAGGGAGAGGAGAGGAGGGATGAGAGGAGGGAGAGGAATGGGAGGGAGAGGGGGGATGAGAGGAGGGAGAGGAAGATAGAGGAAGAGGGGGATGTGAGGAGAGGAGGCGAGGAGAAGAAGAAGGGAGAGGAGACGAGGGATGAGAGGAGGGAGAGGAGGAGAGGAGGGAGAGAGGGATGAGGGAGGAGAGGAAAGGAGAGGAAAGGAGAGGAAAATAGACAAGAAGAGAGGAGAGGGGGATGAGAGGAGGGCAGCGGAGGAGAGGAGGGAGAGGAGGAGAGGAGAAGAAGGGAGAGGAGAGGGGGGATGAGAGGAGGAAGTACAGACAGAGCAATGAACAAAGAGGTCTCTGCACTGAGGCCATGTTCCAATATATAGGATTGGATTTATTGTGTGTTAAAAGGGGACAAGAGAAAGGGTGATTGAAATATTGGAATGTATCCTTTTTCTTTCACCATATCATACAAATGATTGGTCAATATGCTGCCCACTCACCTCCACTAACAGGAAGCAGGGTACGATGTAGGTGCTGGTCTTCTGTAGGTCTCTGTCCCCTATATTCCTCATTGTTCCTTCTTCCCGGTTTCTCTTCTGTTTCTCTTCTGTTAGCTGGACTGATGCACCTGTAGAATCATAACCTTTAGCAACAGCCCCAGAAAAGTAATGTTGTGCCAAATTGCTCCAGTTCAGTCCATTACGGAACCATTTTGAGTTATAAAAAAAAAATGTTTTTATCACACACACACACACACGCACACGGACACACACACACGAAATATGGTTCCATTTGGGACACAGACACAGTCCGTCAGATACAGTTTTCAGACACAATCAGTCAGACACAGTTTTCAGACACAGTCAGTCAGATACAGTCAGTCAGATACAGTCAGTCAGATACAGTCAGTCAGATACAGTTTTCAGATACAGTCAGTCAGATACAGTTTTCAGATACAGTCAGTCAGATACAGTCAGTCAGGTACAGTTTTCAGACACAGTCAGTCAGATACAGTTTTCAGACACAGTCAGTCAGATACAGTTTTCAGATACAGTCAGTCAGATACAGTCAGTCAGATACAGTTTTCAGATACAGTCAGTCAGATACAGTTTTCAGATACAGTCAGTCAGACACAGTCAGTCAGACACAGTCAGTCAGATACAGTTTTCAGACACAGTCAGTCAGATACAGTTTTCAGACACAGTCAGTCAGATACAGTTTTCAGATACAGTCAGTCAGATACAGTCAGTCAGATACAGTTTTCAGACACAGTCAGTCAGATACAGTTTTCAGATACGGTCAGTCAGATACAGTCAGTCAGATACAGTCAGTCAGATACAGTCAGTCAGATACAGTTTTCAGATACGGTCAGTCAGATACAGTCAGTCAGATACAGTCAGTCAGACACAGTCAGTCAGATACAGTCAGTCAGATACAGTTTTCAGATACAGTCAGTCAGATACAGTTTTCAGATACAGTCAGTCAGATACAGTCAGTCAGATACAGTTTTCAGACATAGTCAGTCAGATACAGTCAGTCAGATACAGTCAGTCAGATACAGTCAGTCAGGTACAGTTTTCAGATACAGTCAGTCAGATACAGTCAGTCAGATACAGTTTTCAGATACAGTCAGTCAGATACAGTTTTCAGATACAGTCAGTCAGATACAGTCAGTCAGATACAGTTTTCAGACATAGTCAGTCAGATACAGTCAGTCAGATACAGTCAGTCAGATACAGTTTTCAGACACAGTCAGTCAGACACAGTCAGTCAGACACAGTCAGTCAGATACAGTCAGTCAGATACAGTTTTCAGACACAGTCAGTCAGATACAGTTTTCAGACACAGTCAGTCAGATACAGTTTTCAGACACAGTCAGTCAGATACAGTTTTCAGATACGATCAGTCAGATACAGTCAGTCAGACACAGTCAGTCAGATACAGCCAGTCAGGTACAGTTTTCAGACACAGTCAGTCAGACACAGTCAGTCAGATACAGTCAGTCAGATACAGTTTTATAACAATAATTTTCAGACACAGTCAGTCAGATACAGTTTTCAGATACGGTCAGTCAGATACAGTCAGTCAGATACTGTCAGTCAGACACAGTCAGTCAGATACAGTCAGTCAGGTACAGTTTTCAGACACAGTCAGTCAGATACAGTCAGTCAGATACAGTCAGTCAGATACAGTTTTCAGATACAGTTTTCAGACACAGTCAGTCAGACACAGTCAGTCAGATACAGTCAGTCAGATACAGTTTCCGGATACGGTCATTCAGACACAGTCAGTCAGATACAGTCAGTCAGATACAGTTTTCAGACACAGTCAGTCAGATACAGTCAGTCAGATACAGTCAGTCAGATACAGTTTTCAGATACAGTCAGTCAGACACAATCAGTCAGATACAGTCAGTCAGATGCAGTTTTCAGATACAGTCAGTCAGATACAGTCAGTCAGATACAGTTTTCAGATACGGTCAGTCAGATACAGTCAGTCAGACACAGTCAGTCAGATACAGTTTTCAGATACAGTCAGTCAGATACAGTTTTCAGACATAGTCAGTCAGATACAGTTTTCAGATACAGTCAGTCAGATGCAGTTTTCAGATACAGTCAGTCAGATACAGTCAGTCAGATACAGTTTTCAGACACAGTCAGTCAGATACAGTCAGTCAGATACAGTTTTCAGATACAGTCAGTCAGACACAGTCAGTCAGATACAGTTTTCAGATACAGTCAGTCAGATACAGTTTTCAGACACAGTCAGTCAGATACAGTCAGTCAGATACAGTCAGTCAGATACAGTTTTCAGACACAGTCAGTCAGATACAGTCAGTCGGATACAGTTTTCAGACACAGTCAGTCAGATACAGTCAGTCAGGTACAGTTTTCAGATACAGTTAGTCAGATACAGTCAGTCAGATACAGTCAGTCAGATACAGTTTTCAGATACAGTTTTCAGATACAGTCAGTCAGATACAGTTTTCAGATACAGTCAGTCAGATACAGTTTTCAGTTTAGTCAGTCAGATACAGTCAGTCAGATACAGTCAGTCAGATACAGTTTTCAGACACAGTCAGTCAGATACAGTTTTCAGACATAGTCAGTCAGATACAGTCAGTCAGATACAGTCAGTCAGATACAGTTTTAATATATATAATAATATATGCCATGCTTTTATCAGACTTACAGTCATGTGTGTCAGATACAGAACCCACTTTTCAGCCATGCTCTACCAACTGAGCTACACAGGACCACAGACACAGTCAGTCAGACACAGTCAGTCAGATACAGTCAGTCAGATACAGTTTTCAGACACAGTCAGTCAGATACAGTTTTCAGATACGGTCAGTCAGACACAGTCAGTCAGATACAGTCAGTCAGATACAGTTTTCAGACACAGTCAGTCAGATACAGTTTTCAGATACGGTCAGTCAGATACAGTCAGTCAGACACAGTCAGTCAGATACAGTCAGTCAGGTAGTTTTCAGACACAGTCAGTCAGACACAGTCAGTCAGATACAGTTTTCAGATACAGTTTTCAGACACAGTCAGTCAGACACAGTCAGTCAGATACAGTCAGTCAGATACAGTTTCCAGATACGGTCAGTCAGACACAGTCAGTCAGATACAGTCAGTCAGATACAGTTTTCAGACACAGTCAGTCAGATACAGTCAGTCAGATACAGTTTTCAGATACAGTCAGTCAGACACGGTCAGTCAGATACAGTCAGTCAGATACAGTTTTCAGACACAGTCAGTCAGATACAGTCAGTCAGATACAGTCAGTCAGACACAGTCAGTCAGATACAGTTTTCAGATACAGTCAGTCAGATACAGTCAGTCAGATACAGTTTTCAGACATAGTCAGTCAGATACAGTCAGTCAGATACAGTTTTCAGACACAGTCAGTCAGATACAGTCAGTCAGTCAGATACAGTTTTCAGACACAGTCAGCCAAACCCAGCATGGGAATAGGATATACATAAGAGAGACAGGGAGAGAAGGTTCAAAAAAGATGATTGAAAGAGGGAAAAGAAAACATTGAACAACAACAATCCCAAATTGAAGTCAACTCAGGGATTCCCCCCACAGGACAGCAAAAGATAAGAGACCATATATTAAAGAAAGGCATTTGGCAAAGACAGTGGCATAAGATAGGAAGGCTTCCTTCCACCTACCCACAAGCAGATACCCATATGGGGAAAGAACTGTAGGCTCCAAGGACTATGGATACTGTTCCATCAAAGTCAACAGTACATTTCTCACCACGTAGCAGCAAAAAAAGCCTGTCTGAGTTGATTTGCAGTCGAAGTGTTTGATTCACACAGTCAATATTATTCTGGGTAGTGCATAAACCCCAAATATGAATTCCTATACAGAGCGGGAATAATGCATTTCTTTACTTGAAAAGCAGTCCCAAGGTTTGATTGACAGCCCTTAGTCCCTTCTGTATACTCTTCTTAGAAAGCCTCCTTCGGGTCACCCTTTCCTCGCCTATGTCCCAAATGGCACCCTATTCCCTACATAGTGCACTACTTAGGCAACGGGGTGCCATTGGGGACGTGGCCCTGATCTCAGGCCTTTCTGAACAGAATCCTGAATAGAGATACAATACCGTTCAAAAAATGTGGGGTCACTTAGAAATTAAAATAACATCAAATTGATCTGAAATACAGTGTAGACATGGTTAATGTTGTAAATGACTATTGTAGCTGGAAACAACAGATTTGAATGGAATATCTACATAGGCGTACAGAGGCCCATTATCAGCAACCAACACACTTGTGTTCCAATGGCACGTTTTGTTAGCTAATCCAAGTTGATCATTTTAAAAGGCTAATTGATCATTAGAAAACCCTTATGCAATTATGTTTTGCACAGCTGAAAACTGTTGTCCTTCTTTAGACTAGATGAGTATCTGGAGCATCAGCATTTGTGGTTTCGATTACAGGCTCAAAATGTCAAGAAACAAAGAACGTTCTTCTGAATCTTGTCAGTCTATTCTTGTTCTGGGAAATTAAGGCTATTCCATGCAAGAAATTGCCAAGATACTGAAGATCTCGTACAACGCCCCGGCGCACAACTGAGCAAGAGGACAAGTACATTAGAGTGTCTAGTTTGAGAAACAGACGCCTCACAAGTCCTCAACTGTCAGCTTCATTGAATAGTACCCACAAAACACCAGTCTCAACGTCAGTGAAGAGGTGACTCCGTGATGTTGGCCTTCTAGGCAGAGTTCCTCTGTCCAGTCTCTGTGTCCTTTTGCCCATCTTAATATTTTATTTTTATTGGCCAGTCTGAGATATGGCTTTTTCTTTTCAACTCTGCCTAGGACAGCATCCCGGAGTCGCCTCTTCACTGTTGACATTGAGACTGGTGTTTTGCGGGTACTATTTAATGAAGATGCCAGTTGAGAACTTGTGAGGCGTCTGTTTCTCATACTAGACGCTCTAATGTACTTGTCCTCTTGCTCAGTTGTGCACCGGGGCCTCACACTCCTCTTTCTATTCTGGTTAGGGCCAGTTTGCGCTGTTCTGTGAAGGGAGTAGTACACAGTGTTGTACGAGATCTTCAGTTTCTTGGCAATTTCTCGCATGGAATAGCCTTCATTTCTCAGAACAAGAAGAGACTGACGAGTCTCAGAAGAAAGTTCTTAGTTTCTGTCCATTTTGAGCCTGTAATCAAACCTCGCTTCAGTCCATCAAACCCCAAACGCTGATGCTCTGGATACTCTCCTTCTCTCTCTTCACCCCACTCAGTCCATCTCTCCTTCTCTCTCTTCACCCCACTCAGTCCATCTCTCCTTCTCTCTCCTCACCCCACTCAGTCCATCTCTCCTTCTCTCTCTTCACCCCACTCAG
>NC_060190.1:5855945-5887319 GCF_021184085.1 Oncorhynchus gorbuscha
CTTCTCTCTCTTCACCCCACTCAGTCCATCTCTCTTTCTCTCTCTTCGCCCGACTACCTAGGATAGGATAAGTATTCCCTCTCACCCCCCCCCCTTTAAGATTTAGATGCACTATTGTAAAGTGACTGTTCCACTGGATGTCATAAGGTGAATGCACCAATTTGTAAGTCGCTCTGGATAAGAGCGTCTGCTAAATGACTTAAATGTAAATGTAATGTAAATGACTCAGTCCATCTCTCCTTCTCTCTCCCCACCCCACTCCGTCCATCTCTTCTTCTCTCTCCACCCCACTCCGTCCATCTCTTCTTCTCTCTCTTCACCCCACTCCGTCCATCTCTTCTTCTCTCTCTTCACCCCACTCCGTCCATCTCTTCTTCTCTCTATTCACCCCAATCAGTCAATCTCTCCTTCTCTCTCTTCACCCCACTCCGTCCATCTCTTATTTTCTCTTCACCCAGCTCAGTCATCCCTCCTTTTTTCTCTTAATCTCTCTCTGTCTCGCTCTCTCAATACATAATCTCTCTGTGTCTCTGTCATCATCTGTGTTCCATCTCATACCACTGCAGTATTGTCATGACACCCCGAAACCCTGCCTCACACACTACCACACACCTCCTCTCTCACTACCCACCAACAGCTACACACAATCCCACATACAGCGACACACAGTCCCACACAATTACACACACTCACCCACACACAGACTCACCCACACACAGACTCACCCACACACACGACTGATACGCTGCTCTTTCTCCCTGACAATCCAGCAAATGTGTGTGTGTGCGAGAGAGAGAGAGTGAATATATTTGCTTTTATAACGTGTGTGTGTGTGTGTGTGTGTGTGTGTGTGTGTGTGTGTGTGTGTGTGTGTGTGTGTGTGTGTGTGTGTGTGTGTGTGTGTGTGTGTGTGTGTGTGTGTGTGTGTGTGTGTGTGTGTGTGTGGCGCTAGGGGAGTAAGACATTAAGACAGCTCTGCATGTAGCACTACAGGTTCCTCAATGTGGGTCAGGAGAGACGGAGACTGAGATGTCTCTGCTACTGCCTATCTATTGCTTTCTCTCTCTTTCTCTCACACACACACACACACACACACACACACACACACACACACACACACACACACACACACACACACACACACACACACACACACACACACACACACACACACACACACACACACACACACACACACACACACACACACACGCTATAACAGCGTCTACAGTATAATGTGTGTGGCAAAAACACACTTCTAATACTGTCTTTTATCAAAGAAAAGGAATGCCATGAATAAAATCTGGTCTTACCAGAGAAGTAGGGGTGATGAAGTGTTGCTAGACAGTAGCCACAGCTTCTGCCTTTGACAGAGAAGAACTGGAGTATTTTACAACTCGCTGAAGGCTTCCATCCTGCTGTCTTCTGTCTGTGTTTGTTTTATCTGCTCCGAGTCTTCAGTCAAAGTAGACCGCCTGCACTTTCACTGCTGCTTTCTCTAGTAAGCCAACGCTACAGTCACAGAGACAGAGAGAGAGAGAGATAGTGTGTTTGTCTGCTAGAGTGTGTGTCAATGTGTGTGTGTGTATAGATTCACAGTATAGCACAAGCAACACAGTAGATCTATATGCACTGGGCAACATGCAGTCGCTACGCTACTTTGCTAATCTTCCATGGACGGACGAAGCTAATTAATGAATCCGTGCGGCTTGAGGGCTTCAATAGAGAGAGAAAGAACTAGAGAGGCTGGGAGAGAGAGAGAGAGAGTGGAGGATGTGAGGGGTGAGAGAGATAATTAGAGTGAATGAAGGCAAGAGAGTGGAGATGAGAGAGAGAGTGAGGGAGAGTGAGAGTGAAAGACGAAGGAATGAGAGCATGAGACCGCGGGAGAAGAGAGAACGCAGGCAGCGGAGTAGAGAGGGAGAGAATGAGTGAGAGAGAGAGAGAGAGAGAGAGAGAGAGAGAGAGAGAGAGAGAGAGAGGGAGAGGGAGAGGGAGAGAATGAGTGTGAGAGAGAGAGAGAGAGAGAGAGAGAGAGAGAGAGAGAGAGAGAGAGAGAGAGAGAGAGAGAGAGAGAGAGAGAGAGAGAGAGGGAGAGAATAAGAGAGAGAGAGAGAGAGATAGTGTGTGTGTGTATGTGTGTCAGCGGTATAGGAATAACAGCTGAATGATAGGCTAGTCTACACTCTTAGAGAAAAGGGTTCTTCAGCTGTCCACATAGGAGAACCCTTTTTGGTTCTAGGTACAACCCTTTTGGGTTCCATGTAGAGCCCAACGTGGAAAGGGTTCTACATAGAACCCAAAAGGGTTCTTCTTGGAACCAAAAGTGTTTTTACCAGGAACCAAAAGGGGTTTTACAAAGGGTTCACCAACGAGGGCAGCCGAAGAACCCTTTTAGGTTGTAGATGGTTTGTAGTTTTCTATGATTGTAGGGGCAGGCAGCATACCTTTAGAAAGCTAAGCCCATGGCTGCGTGTGTGTGTGTGTGTGTGTGTGTGTGTGTGTGTGTGTGTGTGTGTGTGTGTGTGTGTGTGTGTGTGTGTGTGTGTGTGTGTGTGTGTGTGTGTGTGTGTGTGTGTGTGTGTGTGTGTGTGTGTGTGTGTGTGTGTGTGTGTATAAACGCGTGGGCTCAGGTGAGTGCCTCAGAATGACGGGATTAATGATGCGTCACCAAGTGGAAAAGTGGGGCGTTTCAGACACACACACACACACGCACACACACACACCTGTGCACCAGGCCCTATATGGGTCATGGGCCTTCAAGTGCCAGGCACCAGCAGCCTCAGGCGGTGTGTGTGTGTGTGTGTGTGTGTGTGTGTGTGTGTGTGTGTGTGTGTGTGTGTGTGTGTGTGTGTGTGTGTGTGTGTGTGTGTGTGTGTGTGTGTGTGTGTGTGTGTGTGTGTGTGTGTGTGTGTGTGACTCCCCAAGGCAGTATGTACTGTACGTGGGCTGTGTATTCATGCATGTTCATTATCACCTATAAAGGACTTATAAAGCATCGTCCTGGGGGCTGCTGCTCCAGCCTGGATGTGGTATGACTTGCATCATGCTGCTGGATGTGCCTGTTACTCCACGAACAGTTCTGTACATACTGTACTAGTTTACCATAATGAACAACTATTGAATATTCCACATAGCTACAGACCAGGGGTATGAAAAGCAAGGCCTTCAGGTCTGTGTTGGAGCTGGTTATCATTTCTCCCTGGTAGTTAATTGATTGGTAATGTCACTGATTGGTCCATAGAGTCACTCACCCGGTGTCGCCCGGGTCTGAATCAGTCCCTGATTGGAGGGGAAGGATGACAACTTGAGGCCTGCATTTCAGTAGGCCTGTTGGAGAGGATGGATAGGATACATGATGTAAACACACCTTCAAACAATATGTCCAGTGCATAGACCTGGCAAAGGGAGAGAGGTCCTTTCCTTGTGACTGACTGTTAAAAGCATCAATATTTTTTTGTGTGTGTTGTTCCCATGGAAACACAGCATCCCATTCCCATGACAAGGAGTGACATTCATTGAGGCACGCACACATGTACACACATACACCCACACGCAGTAAGGGGGAGAGGGACATTGGCTGGGACTGTACTGCATCAACCCCAGAGGATTTTAATGAGGTCTAAAGGAAGAGGTTTCAACAATACACCACCTGGCAAAGAGAGTAACAGTAGTTATTCATATCTTTACTGCAGTCTCTCAAAGGGCAAATCACATTCAATACTTTCCCACTACTTTGCAGATATGCGTTTTTCAATCATGTGATGTAAGATATTGTGATGCATCATGTTTTACCTGTCTGAGAGCCATTATGATAATGTGTGAGCTCAAGCACAGATGCCAAGTCATGCATATTAACATAGTTTTAATAAGAGTCAAAGTCATGCATATTAACATAGTTTTAACAAGAGTCAAAGTCATGCATATTAACATAGTTTTAACAAGAGTCAAAGTCATGCATATTAACATAGTTTTAACAAGAGTCAAAGTCATGCATAGTTTTAACAAGAGTCAAAGTCATGCATATGAACATAGTTTTAACAAGAGTCAAAGTCATGCATATGAACATAGTTTTAACAAGAGTCAAAGTCATGCATATCAAAGTCATTTTAACAAGAGTCAAAGTCATGCATATTAACATAGTTTTAACAAGAGTCAAAGTCAAAGGAGTAAAAGTGGAATACAAGGGCAAGTCAGGGACAGTAGCAACCTCAATAGGCAGGTCCACTGTGGAGACGAAAGTAGAGCCTGAGACAACGACTAACATACACTCTCTTGCCTTGTGCACGCACACGTGGGGGCACGTATGCAGGCACAGGCACACACATGCAATGCGCGTACGTGCGCATGAACGCGCACACACACATTGTTTGAAGGGACATGACTAATACAGTGTTTGGCTCTCAATGTGAAGAACTCCTACGGTTTCCTTTTTATTCAAGAATCAAAACTAGGGCGATTCAGGGTACGTGTTATTGTGCCCATGTGTGTGTTTGTGAGAGTCCATTTGATGGATTACAGTCAAGGATATTATGTTTAAATAGCTTGGGAGTTAGTTTGTACATAATTATTCAGATCGGAAATATGGAGCAATGAAATATATATATGTAATCTGTAATTTACGGGGACGAGAATATTGCCCACATCTTCAGACGTTAAAATAGTAATGCCACTGTTGCTCTGGGTGCTTTTAGCCTATATTCCAATATCACGCTTGTATAATGAGAACATAGGAGGATACTGGCTACTACTGCTCCCTTCTAGATGCGCTACTATTCAACTATTTACTCTTTGTTTTGTCGATAACTTTTGTGATGTTCACATTGCCCATTCTCCATTTCACGTCACACAATAAAATATTGTCAGTTGTGTTACCTGTTGCTCCCTGGTTTCAATGTCTATGGTTGCTCCTGTGGAATGGAAAGTTCCCCTCTCACTACCTACAGTTGGTACATACGAACAACACGCAACTATGCCTGTGCTGCTCTCTGAAAAGAGGGTTGGCCACCCAGCACAGCACAACACGGAACATGAGTCAGGTAACTGTAACAGAACGTTGCTTCTGAGCTCCCGTGCATTTTGGACACGCACTGACTTGGTTTGGGAGGCAGGGAGTGACAAACATATTTCTCTTAATAAGGATTTTGCTGTACTCCCATGTCTATTTTAAAAATCTTAGAGACGTTTTAAGTTTCACGTTTTCGTGTGCCTGCTGCACTGATGTGACGAGTTTGGCGTTTCACAAGTGGATAAAACGCTCAGGTGTTTGTTTTTCATAGGTGGATTTTCTGCCTTTTAAAAAAAACATTCCTAAGTAGAGCAGCGACAGGAGGTTTTCCCCTGCGGTATATTTCTTTATTGCAAAACTCTTGTTAAACCACGTCAGTGTTTTTCTTGCTTTCGTTTTTAATTATTTAATTTCTAACCACCGACAACGCCGAGTGGCCACGTTGGAACAAACAGGTAAGTGTCTGCAATAATATTATTAGCCAACACCTTTCGATTTCAAAGTTACTTTGCTTTTGTTTTCTACTGAATTTGACATTTTTCCCGACTGCAGAAAGTTAGTAAACGTCCTTGGGTTGACACCTTTTGAACTCGTGCCAACTCGTGCTACAAATGTGATCCGTGTGCGCGCGCAACGACAGGCCTGGCTGCAAGCTGATGATTTGCAACGTTCATGACCTCTGTAAACCATTAAGCCACAGATTCACCAAATAATTATAGAATCATAGTTCCATTTGGTCCCATCTTATTTGTTGATATATTCATTCATCAGCTTAGAAATTAACTTGCCAGTGAGTGTGGATAGTCACAAAGAGGCCTCATAAGGGAAGAAAAAACATTTGGAAGGAAAGGTTATATAATGTTGCCAAAAGGATGTTGAGCTTTTCCATATCAATTCGAGTTATTTCACAGATCTCCCACATTTCTAGAGGGTACATTCAGAAATCATGATACACTTGAATGGAGTATTTAAGTAGACAGAATATAATCTACCTCAAAGGGATGGTAAATGTAGCTCATTATAACCTAGTTAATGAATGCGTTCTGGGATGACGGAACACATTGGGCCAGCTTTCTATCTCGGAGACTAAAAGAGCTTGGTGATAGTGCCTAGCTGCTGTTGCACCACCTACACACACCACCAATATTGTACACACAACAACATAGCCGACACACTAAACTATTACCCATCCAACAGAATCCCTTGACTCACACTGATTGTCAGATGCATAATATGTGAACACATACGGTATGTTCCTACTAATGTGCTGAGACACATGGACTGTGTGTAATGTCCATATCTTCTTGCCTATGTGATGTTCAATGCACAGAGTTGCTCATCTACTGTGCTGCATTGTAAACTGCTGAGGTGACGTCATTATGTAGACCAAGCCTGGTCTCATTCTGAGAGAAGAAGCCAAGGGGCTTTAACCTGAGTCATCTAAAACCAACAGCACATAGATCTGCTTAGCTAGCAAACAGAGACATATGCATGTGGGGGGAGGGACCCCAGGTTACAGGGGAGACTCCCAACAGGTCCTGAGGGACGTACTCTTTAAAGTCTCCCTTCGCTGAACCCCCTAGGCCCTAACTGTGTGCTAGCCCCGAGGGTGTCGTGAACATAATTGAACCTCTGACTCATTTTGTTTCTAGGAAGTAGTATGGTGTTCAGTTAACTCTTTAAGTCCCTATAACCAGGGGCATATTCATTACTGCACATTGTAGCTTTCTGTTTTGCAACAGAAAAT
Source organism: Oncorhynchus gorbuscha (assembly GCF_021184085.1). Lineage (NCBI taxonomy): Eukaryota > Metazoa > Chordata > Actinopteri > Salmoniformes > Salmonidae > Oncorhynchus > Oncorhynchus gorbuscha. Next base: position 5,862,701 of record NC_060190.1, read on the forward strand.
TTAAAAACAAATGTTTCTTAATGGACAAATTCAGGTAGTTACTCCCTGTTTCATCCGTTTTTCTTCCGTTTGGCATCTAGTGAACCTGCCTGGTCTCAGAGCATTTTGTATTATTTTGGATGTAAATTCGAAATACTTCATTTATTCAGATGTTTCGTATGGTGTATATGTTTGTGAATGTCATTATTCATATCGTATGGCTCCAGATCATCTGTAAGTCTTTGCTAGGTAAAGCCCCGCCTTTTCTCAGGTCACTGGTCACCATAGCAATAGTAGCACGCGCTCCAGCAGGTATATTTCACTGGTCATCCCCAAAGCCAACACTTTGGCCGCCTTTCCTTCCAGTTTTCTGCTGCCAATGACTGGGACAAATTGCAAAAATCACTGAAGCTGGAGTCTTATATCTCCCTCTCCAACTTTAAGCATCAGCTGTCAGAGCAGCTTACTGATCACTGTACCTGTACATAGCCAATCTGTAAATAACACACCCAACTACCTCATCCCCATATTGTTACTTATCCACTTGCCCTTTTGCACCCCAGTATCTCTACTTGCACATCATCATCTGCACATCTATCACTCCAGTGTTAATGCTAAATTGTAATTATTTCACCTCCATGGCCTATTTATTGCCTTACCTCCCTACTCTTCTACATTTGCACACACTGTACATTGAATAACACTATTGTGTTATTGATTGTACGTTTGTTGATGTGTAACTCTGTGTTGTTTTTGTCACACTGCTTTGCTTTATCTTGACCAGGTTGCAGTTGTAAATTAACTTGTTCTCAACTGGCCTATCTGGTTAAATAAAGGTGAAATTAAATTAAAAAAATTAAAAAATGTTACGAATTTGCTGAACATATATGTTAATTCCAATTTGTTGTGGCTAAAGTTAGCTATCTGGCTAACGTTAGATAGGTTAGGGTTTAAGGCTAAACACTAGTAAGTAGGTAAAAAGTTTCTATAATGCTAAAGTTGTCTGTGATGAGATTCAAAAACACACACTGGGTTGCTAGACGTTCACGTTATACGTTATAGACCCTCTTTTCATTTTTACCTTGAGTAACCATCTGTCTTATGTAACCATACCAAACGTAACATATCCTACTAATTTGAGGTGTCTCAGATTTACATTTACTATGTTGCGTCTAGTCTATGAGACCAGGCTGAGTGAACGTGAACCAGACAGGGTTCATAGACATCGATCTGGTCGTTCTGCTTTAAACCATCTGTGTTCACCTTTGACTGAAGTCTTTCTCTCTGATGCCTGTGTGTGTGGTTGGTTTGTGTCAAATGTAACGCAGTGCACTATTAGATTAAGTACGTTATTTACATATTTGTTTTAAATATTATTAGGCACACCACCACGTTCATGAAATTGGTTCGCTCCTACAACTACTGAGCCACGTGGCCATGGCTCGTTATATAAGCAGGCAGACAGGAATCGAGGCATTCAGTTACTTTCCGAATTGAACGTTAAAATGGGCAAAACAAGTCACTTAAGTGACTGAGTGTGGTGTGATTGCTGGTGCCAGTGCGCCAGTTCCAGCCTCCTGGGATTTTCACACATAACAGTGTCTAGGGTTTACAGAGAATGGTGTGAAAAAACATTCAGTCAACGGCAGTTCTGTGGGCGAAAACAGGTCATTGATGAGAGGTCGAATGAGAATGGCAAGAATCGCGTAAGCTAACAGACGGGCAAATAACGGAGCAGAACGGCATCTCGGAACTCGTCAGTGCTTGTCACGGATTTGACTATTGCAGCAGATGAACCACACCGGGTTCCACTCCTATTAGCTAAAAACAAGACAAAGTGGCTCCAGTGGGCCCACGATCATCAACTATGGACAATTGAGTTGAAAAACTATTCCTGATCTAACGAATCCTGGTTTCTGATGCGTCATGCTGATGGCAGTCAGGATTTGGCATAAGCAGCATGAGTCCATGGCCCCACCCTGACTGGTGTCAGAGGTACAGGTGGTAGCGGTAGTGTAATGGTGTGGGGAAGGTGTTCCTGGCACACGTTAGGTCCTTTGATACCAATTGAGTAACATTTCCATGCCTCGAAGAATAGTCTGTTCTGGAGTGGGTCCGACACGGTAATAGATGGGTGTACCTAATAAACTGGCCACTGAGTGCGTGTGGGTGTGCAAATTCAACAGGTAAAGTGTTGGTCCCACGTTTCATAAGCTGAAATAAGTTTCCAGAAATGTTCCATATGCACAAAAAAATGATTTCTCACATTTTGTGCAATTTTTTTTCTCCATCCCTGTTAATGAGCATTTCTTCTTTGCCAAGATAATCCATCCACCTGACAGGTGTGGCATATGAAGAAGCTGATTAAACAGCATGATCATTACACAGGTGCACCTTGTGCTGGGGACAATAAAAGGCTACTAAATTGTGCTGTTGTCACACAACACAATGCCACAGATGTCCCAAGTTTTGAGGAAGTGTATAATTGTCCTGCTGACTGCAGGAAAGTCCCCCAGAGCTGTTGTCAGATACTTTTCTGTTAATTTCTCTACCATAAACTGCCTCCAACGTTGTTTTAGAGAATTTGGCAGTACGTCCAACCAGCCTCACAACCGCAGACCACGTGTGTGGCGTCGTGTATGTACCATGTGAATGGCACCTTGTGCTGGGGTGCACCTGTGCCCACACAACGCCATACACGTGGTCTGGGGTTCTGAGGCTGGTTGGACGTACTGCCAAATTCTCTAAAACAACAGAGTCAGTTTATGGTAGATAATTTTCTGTTAATTCTGGGGGACTTTCCTGCAGTCAGCATGACAATTGTACACTTCCTCAAAACTTGGGACATCTGTGGCATTGTGTTGTGTGACAACTGCACAATTTAGAGTGGCCTTTTATTGTCCCCAGCACAAGGTGCACCTTTTGCTGACGGCAACGTTGTGAACAGAGTACCCCATGTTGGTGGTGGGGTTATGGTATGGTCAGGCATAAGCTATTTTATCGATGACAATTTGAATGCACTGAGATACCGTGACAAGATTAGAACAATAGAAAGGGGAAAATACTTTTTCACAGCCCTGTATGTGTATATATACTGTATGTATGTATGTATGTATGTATGTATGTATGTATGTATGTATGTATGTATGTATGTATGTATGTATGTATGTATGTATGTATGTATGTATGTATGTATGTATGTATGTATGTATATGTATGTATACTGTATGTATGTATGTATGTATGTACTGTATGTATGTGTATATATACTGTATGCATGTATGTATACTGTATGTATGTATGTATGTATGTATGTATGTATGTATGTATGTATGTATGTATGTATGTATGTATGTATGTATGTATGTATGTATACTGTATGTATGTATGTACTGTATGTCTGTATGTACACTGTATGTATGTATGTATGTATGTATATGTATGTATGTATGTACTGTATATGTATGTATGTATGTATGTATGTATGTATACTGTATGTATGTATATGTATGTATGTATGTCTGTATGTATGTATACTGTATGTATGTATACTGTATGTCTGTATGTATGTATACTGTATGTATGTATGTATGTATGTATACTGTATGTCTGTATGTATGTATATGTATGTATGTATGTATGTATGTATGTGTATGTACTGTATGTATGTATACTGTATGTCTGTATGTACACTGTATGTATGTATGTATGTATGTATGTATACTGTATGTACTGTATGTATGTATACTGTATGTATGTATACTGTATGTATGTATGTATACTGTATGTCTGTATGTACACTGTATGTATACTGTATGTATGTATGTATGTCATGTATGTATACTGTATGTATGTATGTATACTGTATGTATGTATGTATGTACTGTATGTATACTGTATGTATGTATGTATACTGTATGTATGTATGTACTGTATGTATGTATGTATGTATGTATGTATGTATGTATGTATGTATGTATGTATGTATGTATGTATGTATGTATGTATGTATGTATGTATGTATACTGTATATATACTGTATGTCTGTATGTATGTACATGTATGTATATGTATGTATGTATGTATGTATGTATGTACTGTATGTGTATGTATATGTATGTATACTGTATGTATGTCTGTATGTATGTATACTGTATGTATGTATGTATGTATGTATGTACTGTATGTATGTATGTCTGTATGTATGTACTGTATGTCTGTATGTATGTATACTGTATGTATACTGTATGTATGTATGTATACTGTATGTATGTATGTATGTACTGTATGTATGTATATGTATGTATGTATGTATACTGTATGTCTGTATACTGTATGTATGTACTGTATGTATACTGTATGTCTGTATGTATGTATACTGTATGTATGTATGTATGTATGTATACTGTATGTATGTATGTATGTCATGTATGTATACTGTATGTATGTATGTACTGTATGTATGTATGTATGTATGTATGTATGTATGTATGTATGTATGTATGTATGTATGTCTGTATGTATGTATGTATGTATGTATGTATGTATGTATGTATGTATGTATGTCTGTATGTATGTACTGTATGTATGTATGTATGTATGTATGTATGTATGTATGTATGTATGTATGTATGTATGTATGTATGTATACTGTATGTATGTATGTATGTCTGTATGTACACTGTATATGTATGTATGTATGTATGTATGTATGTATGTACTGTATGTATGTATACTGTATGTATGTATACTGTATGTATGTATACTGTATGTATGTATACTGTATGTATGTATACTGTATGTCTGTATGTATACTGTATGTATGTATACTGTATGTATGTATACTGTATGTATGTATACTGTATGTATGTATACTGTATGTATGTATACTGTATGTATGTATACTGTATGTATGTATACTGTATACTGTATGTATACTGTATGTATGTATACTGTATGTATACTGTATGTATGTATACTGTATGTCTGTTGTATGTATGTATACTGTATGTCTGTATGTATACTGTATGTATGTATGTATACTGTATGTATGTATGTATACTGTATGTATGTATATATGTATATATACTGTATGTGTGAAATATATTTGTGTGTGTGAGATTGTTGGGGGAGAGAGGAGGGGTGCAAAAGAAAGATGAAACTGTGAATTAAGCGTAACCACATCAGTTGTATTTTTATCTCTGCTATCCTGCTGAAGAGAGCGAGTGTCACACTGACAAGACTGAGGGAGATAAAAACAGAGAGATAAATCATGGTGAAGGGAGAGATGGAGTGATGAGATCTCTCTCTCCCCTGGGTGATGGATGACGAGTCTGCTGGAGGGAAATTCCTCAATGCCTCACACACTGACCTGCAGTGACTACGCTGCCCTCTTTTCTCTGTTTCTCTCTCTAATACAATGTTCCCCTCTATTTAAATGTCTTTCTCTCTTTCTGTTTCTATATAAGCCTCTTTTTCTCTCCCTCTTTGTTTCTATTTTACTGTCTTTCTCTCTTCCAATTCCTCTATCGTTGTCTGTTTCTCCCAATGCCTCTATCGTTGTCTGTTTCTCCCAATTCCTCTATCGTTGTCTGTTTCTCCCAATTCCTCTATCGTTGTCTGTTTCTCCCAATTCCTCTATCGTTGTCTGTTTCTCCCAATTCCTCTATCGTTGTCTGTTTCTCCCAATTCCTCTATCGTTGTCTGTTTCTCCCAATTCCTCTATCGTTGTCTGTTTCTCCCAATTCCTCTATCGTTGTCTGTTTCTCCCAATTCCTCTATCGTTGTCTGTTTCTCCCAATTCCTCTATCGTTGTCTGTTTCCTCCAATTCCTCTATCGTTGTCTGTTTCTCTCTTTCATTCCTTCTCGCCGGTTCAGTTCTGCTCACTTGCACAACATAACAGTTCCTGTACATGACACTGACTAATTATTACCATTAGAAGTACTGTAGCAGAGATCTCATGCTCTCTACACTATAATACACAACTCCAGTGATCTGTCTCATCAGTCTGTGTGATGTCAGTCTTTCGTACCTGATCTTAGAGGCTCCCAAGGTGTTTGTGGTATGTGTAAGTGGGAATCTTTTTGTTTGTCAGTGTCTTGACTTTGTCCGGGAAGGTAGTGTGACCAGGAGAAGGTACAGTTTACATTTTGTGTGTCTCCACGGTCTAGAATCATCCGACAGTGACCCGCAAAAAAAAAAAAAAACTTGCTCTTTTTGAAAATTTCTCTTTCTCTTATCCCCACAGTACAAACCCCTCCTCCACGCCTGCTGGCAAGGCATCACTTCAGACCACATAAAACACCAAGACAATTATGTGACACTTTAAATCATGTATTATTGATGTCGAGGTAATGGTCTGGGGGTGATAGTATAAACAAGGAAATAGGGCCTATTCTGACATGATAAAGTCAGCTGTTTAGCTCTTAGTAATTACCTAGCCTTTCATCACAGCGAGCAACCCATGAAACTGGTGTGTGTGGAAGTGGTAGGGCAAGTCCAAGATACCCGAATTACGCTGACTCAGGTTTTTCACTTTAAAATGTATGCCAAACAAAAAGCAATGATTGCAAAGTTAGAGAAATCATATGCACAAGGACTACTTTTAACAATTTCCACAGAAATAAATACAAAAACACATTCTCTTGAATAGTGCCGAATCAAATTTTGGTAACAGAAGTATGGTTTGTGTGGTACCAAACTTTGCACATTTTATTGTGGAATTGCCCAGTAGTAGTAGTTTTACACGAGACCCTAGCTGTTGAGACTGCTTTTTACTGCAGTGTGTGTGTGAGAGAGAGAGCAGTGTGCTTACACAGTCTAAGGTAGAGGAGCCTGGTTTGTGAATGAGGTTTTTGATCAATGGGCATTTCAGCTGCCCGCAGGTTGTCATGACGCCAAGAGGTTGCCATGGTGTGAAAGGGCTGACTTGTCCTACGGGTGTGGACTAACCTATAAGCCTCCTTTTTGGCTTTGAGTCAGTTTCGTTGGTATGGTCTCATGTCTACAATAGAATCATTCACTACGTTGTACAACATTAGCTGATAGTTTGCTCATCGTGATAAGGACTCTTATTCTGGAGTCTCCTTTGAATACTATTTGCATGATCACCTACTGTTTGTTAGATATGTGCTCCCGTCGCCGGGCACGCTTAATCTGTGCAAGCAGTGTGAAATACCAATGCAACTGCCATGTTTGGATGTCTGGGGGTGCAACCTGACGTCATTGGTCTAATATATGGTATCTGTTTGCTTCAGGTTGCTTAGGCCACACCCCCCCCCCAGATGTTTGCTTAGGCCACGCCCACCACCCTGAGGAGTTTGCTTAGGTCAGTTGGGTAGCCTACTTGACAGTTAATAACATGGTAACTCCGATTTAAACGGTTCCACTCAGACCAGATCAGGTGGGTGATTTGACATAAACTGAGGTCAAAGGTCACTCTTAGTTCCTCAGCACTGTGAGCTGGGTCACCAGTACACCAGGGTCAGGAGGTGACAGTGTGGTATACCATGGTATGTCTGCATACCAGAGACATCGCTTAGGCAACGTGTACTCCCCTTAAAATCCACAAGGCTTTGTCAACATGGCTAGACTCATAAAGACATGCTAGTGAATCACAACCTGCTGGTGAATCACGGCCTCAGATGGCAAGCATACGTTGGCCGAGAGTCAAAACCCGACGTTGGCCTTTGAAGGGATACCATGCTCTAAATCCCACTGTTTGTTTGATTTCCTTATATTTATCTAATCACCCATATTTTCTGATTAACAATCCCACAGAAGGTGGGTGATGTAGTGTTTCTCATTTCCTCCCCAGTGGGTTGGAATGGGACAATGTTTGTCCGGTTGGAATGGGACTGTGTTTGTCCGGTTGGAATGGGACTGTGTTTGTCCTGTTGGAATGGGACTGTGTTTGTCCGGTTGGAATGGGACTGTGTTTGTCCGGTTGGAATGGGACTGTGTTTGTCCGGTTGGAATGGGACTGTGTTTGTCCGGTTGGAATGGGACTGTGTTTGTCCGGTTGGAATGGGACTGTGTTTGTCCGGTTGGAATGGGACTGTGTTTGTCCGGTTGGAATGGGACTGTGTTTGTCCGGTTGGAATGGGACTGTGTTTGTCCGGTTGGAATGGGACTGTGTTTGTCCGGTTGGAATGGGACTGTGTTTGTCCGGTTGGAATGGGACTGTGTTTGTCCGGTTGGAATGGGACTGTGTTTGTCCGGTTGGAATGGGACTGTGTTTGTCCGGTTGGAATGGGACAGTGTTTGTCCGGTTGGAATGGGACAGTGTTTGTCCGGTTGGAATGGGACAGTGTTTGTCCGGTTGGAATGGGACAGTGTTTGTCCGGTTGGAATGGGACAGTGTTTGTCCGGTTGGAATGGGACAGTGTTTGTCCGGTTGGAATGGGACAGTGTTTGTCCGGTTGGAATGGGACAGTGTTTGTCCGGTTGGAATGGGACAGTGTTTGTCCGGTTGGAATGGGACTGTGTTTGTCCGGTTGGAATGGGACTGGGACAAACACTGTCCCATTCCAACCGGACAAATACTGTCCCATTCCAAACGGAAAATGTTTGTCCTGGGTGATAATGAGGAATGTTGACGTTAAACATTACAGCGGTTGTCTGTCTGCCTGCAGATGGAGCACATCTATTCTAGGACTTTGTCTCTGTGTCAGAAGTAGGGTAAGGAGTTACTGTGACCTGTCTGAAATGGGTCCTTCAGTTTAGATTTGCTTTCTCTGTTAACTTAGCATAGACACGTTAGCTTAGCTGCTAGGCTCCAAGGCAAACACAGCTCCTGGTCTTCACCCAATAATAACAGTGGAGATGAACTGAGACCAGATTAAACCAGTCCTGGATACCTTTCTCCAAACCTGTTTCGGAGTTAAACAGATATGCATACATGCAGGCACACACACACACACACACACACACACACACGCACACGCACGCGCACGCGCTATAATCCTTTACACACACACACACACGCTATAATCCTTTACACACACACACACACAGAGACAAAACAGGGGAAAGTACTGAAGCAAGCCATTACATGTCACACCTCTCAGAGCTGGGATGAGACTGCTGCTGCTGCACCCAGACAATGTTAGGCGGAGGTGACTCAGTATTCTCATTACAGAACAGCCCAAAATAGTTTGATCAAAAGTAGGTCAAATGACAGAACCATACAATATCATATCCTATTGTCTGTGTGAGCAGCTAGGTTTAGGTATGTTAGGCTTGTTTGTATTTGGCTTGTTTGTATTTTGTGCGCGTGTGTGTGTGTGTAATAGAATACACGTGGCCCTGTGTATATTCAAGGAGCTGGTTTGACATGCCATTTTGTGCTTTAACTAATGGAGTCAGTGATGACAAAGGGGATAATAAGTAGGGATGTCAAATCAAATCAAATCAAATTTATTTATATAGCCCTTCGTACATCAGCTGATATCTCAAAGTGCTGTACAGAAACCCAGCCTAAAACCCCAAACAGCAAACAATGCAGGTGTAAAAGCACGGTGGCTAGGAAAAACTCCCTAGAAAGGCCAAAACCTAGGAAGAAACCTAGAGAGGAACCGGGCTATGTGGGGTGGCCAGTCCTCTTCTGGCTGTGCCGGGTAGAGATTATAACAGAACATGACCAAGATGTTCAAATGTTCATAAATGACCAGCATGGTCAAATAATAATAAGGCAGAACAGTTGAAACTGGAGCAGCAGCACAGTCAGATGGACTGGGGACAGCAAGGAGCCATCATGTCAGGTAGTCCTGGGGCACGGTCCTAGGGCTCAGGTCCTCCGAGAGAGAGAAAGAAAGAGAGAATTAGAGAGAGCATATGTGGGGTGGCCAGTCCTCTTCTGGCTGTGCCAGGTGGAGATTATAACAGAACGTGGCCAAGATGTTCAAATGTTCATAAATGACCAGCATGGTTGAATAATAGTAAGGCAGAACAGTTGAAACTGGAGCAGGAGCATGGCCAGGTGGACTGGGGACAGCAAGGAGTCCTCATGTCAGGTAGTCCTGGGACATGGTCCTAGGGCCCAGGCCAGTTGAAACTGGAGCAGCAGCATGGCCAGGTGGACTGGGGACAGCAAGGAGTCATCATGTCAGGTAGTCCTGGGGCATGGTTCTAGGGCTCAGGTCCTCCGAGAGAGAGAAAGAAAGAGAGAAGGAGAGAATTAGAGAACGCACACTTAGATTTACACAGGACACCGAATAGGACAGGAGAAGTACTCCAGATAAACAAACTGACCCTAGCCCCCGACACATAAACTACTGCAGCATAAATACTGGAGGCTGAGACAGGAGGGGTCAGGAGACACTGTGGCCCCATCCGAGGACACCCCGGACAGGGCCAAACAGGAAGGATATAACCCCACCCACTTTGCCAAAGCACAGCCCCCACACCACTAGAGGGAAATCTTCAACCACCAACTTACCATCCTGAGACAAGGCCGAGTATAGCCCACAAAGATCTCCGACACGGTACAACCCAAGGGGTGGGGGGGAACCCAGACAGGCCGACCACAACAGTGAATCAACCCACCCAGGTGACGCATCCCCCCCAGGGACGGCACGAGAGAGCCCCAGCAAGCCAGTGACTCAGCCCCCGTAACAGGGTTAGAGGCAGAGAATCCCAGTGGAAAAAGGGGAACCGGCCAGGCAGAGACAGCAAGGGCGGTTCGTTGCTCCAGAGCCTTTCCGTTCACCTTCCCACTCCTGGGCCAGACTACACTCAATCATATGACCCACTGAAGAGATGAGTCTTCAGTAAAGACTTAAAGGTTGAGACCGAGTTTGCGTCTCTGACATGGGTAGGCAGACCGTTCCATAAAAATGGAGCTCTATAGGAGAAAGCCCTGCCTCCAGCTGTTTGCTTAGAAATTCTAGGGACAATTAGGAGGCCTGCGTCTTGTGACCGTAGCGTACGTATAGGTATGTACGGCAGGACCAAATCAGAGAGGTAGGTAGGAGCAAGCCCATGTAATGCTTTGTAGGTTAGCAGTAAAACCTTGAAATCAGCCCTTGCTTTGACAGGAAGCCAGTGTAGAGAGGCTAGCACTGGAGTAATATGATCAAATTTTTTGGTTCTAGTCAGGATTCTAGCAGCCGTATTTAGCACTAACTGAAGTTTATTTAGTGCTTTATCCGGGTAGCCGGAAAATAGAGCATTGCAGTAGTCTAACCTAGAAGTGACAAAAGCATGGATTAATTTTTCTGCATCATTTTTGGACAGAAAGTTTCTGATTTTTGCAATGTTACGTAGATGGAAAAAAGCTGTCCTCGAAATGGTCTTGATATGTTCTTCAAAAGAGAGATCAGGGTCCAGAGTAACGCCGAGGTCCTTCACAGTTTTATTTGAGACGACTGTACAACCATTAAGATTAATTGTCAGATTCAACAGAATATCTCAATTCTCTGAAACATCTGAACGTTTCTGCCGACAATTGGAAATCGTGTGTGTGACATGTTTGTGCTGTGAGGCAGCCCGGGGTGTCTTGTCAAAACAGGTGTCTCAATCTGGGCCCCTGTTAGTCTCTTGATCTTATTCTCTCTCGCACTCGATCGCTCTCTCTCCCTTGCTCACTCTGTTTCTCTCTCACACTTTCAATTAAATTCAAGAAACGAAGTTTATTGATATGGAAAGTGTAGCAACTTACAAAGTCAAACATTTTGCCAAAGCAAACGTGTAAGAACCTTGAAAAGAAAGAAATAATAATGTACCCAGCAGTTCTGTCTCTCCGACTCCTCCTCTATCTGACTCCTCCCCCTCTCCTGGTTATGTCAATCAACTGGTGCTTCACCTCGCGTGTGTGTGTGTGTTAGGATTTGTGTTACCTGTCAGGTTGTATTTAAACAGTGGTTCTAGATAGGAGACCTACATGCTGACCTTTCACCCCTGTCTCACCTCTATATATACACACACTCCCACATTTCCTGAAGATATCGAGCCTGACATATGAGGGCTTATGAATAACTCAAATAAGCCACACACACACACACACACACACACACACACACACACACACACACACACACACACACACACACACACACACACACACACACACACACACACACACACACACACACACACACACACACACACACACACACACAATCACAGACATATCAGTGTTTCAACAGCATGTCGTGTCCTGCTCCGTCTCAGTAGAATGTTGTAGTCCTCTCATCTCTTGTTCTCTCTCTCTCTCTCTCTCTCTCTCTCTCTCTCTCTCTCTCTCTCTCTCTCTCATGGCTTAGTCTTAGACAGTCAGCATGGCTTACTCTCCAACTACAGAGAACCCTCAGCTCTATGCCTGATCAATGGCAAAAGTTACACTTTTTTTGTCTGGTACTTTATCCTTTTAACTCCCCTCAATTCACTGGATGCGTCCCAATGGCACCCTATTCCCTACGTAGTACACTACTTTTGACCCAGGCCCATAGAGCTCTGGTCAAAAGTAGTGCACTATGTAGGCAATGGGTTGCCATTGGGACACAGCCAGTGTAGCTCAGATAGTTCAGCTGGTAATTCCCCTCAGAGAAGTGTTCAGTAGGCCAGGCTTAGAGAGCTGCCTCCAGGGTTGAGGGATCAGGTAGGCAGTGAGTGAAGGGGTGGTGTGTGTGTGTTGTACCTTAGTTTCCACTGCACCAGTGGAGGATATTGCAGAGAGCGCGGTGGAGGAGGAGAAGCCCGGCCCCTGGACAAACAGAGACATTATTGTGTGTGTGTGTGTGCGGTACTCAAAGGAGCACCTGACAGAGGGGGCATTGATGCACCCTGGGCTGAGACTCCTTACAGCCCAACACTGTGAAGAGGAGGAAACATCCCACACAAACCTACATGTTATTTGTCATGTACTGTATAATGACATTACTGTGCACTCCAAGCACCGTTGCAGATAATGATGCAATACTGAAATAATCGTGTGTGTGTGTGTGTGTGTGTGTAGGAAGTCATTGAATCCACCAGACATTTGTTATGTGGAGTAACTTGATAAATGACTAAGAATAGTGATCTGTAGTTTCCTTTGATGATCCCTGCCACACTCCCAGTCTGTTCACTGTTGACACTGGGCTGCTATTGCAGCATACACATACATACAAACACCGCTCAATAGGAATGCAGTGTTTTCATTCCCCTGACCCAGCCTGTCACAAAGACATTATAGTGGGCAGTGTGCTGTTGGATCTGGCCCAAGCAAACACCATAGATTCCTGTCATCACACACACAATATATGAAGTGTCAGTCATAAGTTTGGCCATACCTACTCGTTCAGGGTTTTTCTTTATTTTTACTATTTTATACTTTGTGGAATAATAGTGAAGACATCAACTATGAAATACATGTAGTAACCAAAAAAGTGTTAAACAAATCAAAATATATTTTAGTTTCTTCAAATTAGCCACCCTTTGCCTTGATGACAACTTTGCACACTTGGCATTCTCTCAACCAGCTTCACCTAGAATGCTTTTCCAACCATCTTGAAGGAGTTCCCAAAATGCTGAGCACTTGTTGGCTGCTTTTTCTTCACTCTGCAGTCCTTCTCATCCAAAACCATCTCAATTGGGTTGAGTTCGGGTGATTTGTGGAGGCCAGGTCATCTGATGCAGCACTCCATCACTCTCCTTCTTGGTCAAATTGCCCTTACACAGCCTGGAGGTGTGTTTTGGGTCATAGTCTTGTTGAAAAACAAATGACAGTCCAACTAAGTGCAAACCAGGTGTGATGGTGTATCTCTGCAGAATGCTGTGGTAGCCATGCTGGTTAATTGTGCCTTGAATTCTAAATAAATCACTGACAGTGTCACCAGCAAAGCACCATCACACCACCTCCTCCATGCTTCACGTGCAGAGATCACCCGTTCACCTAGTCTGCGTCTCACAAAGACACGGCGGTTGGAACCAAAAATCTCAAATTTGGACTCATCAGACCAAAGAACAGATTTCCACCGGTCTAATGTCCATTGCCCGTGTTTCTTGGCCTAAGCAGGTCTCTTCTAATTGGTGTCCTTTTTAGTAGTGGTTTCTTTGCAGCAATTCGACCATGAAGGCCTGATTTACGCCGTCTCTTCTGAACAGTTGATGTTGAGATGTGTCTGTTACTTGAGCTCTGAAGCATTTATTTGCGCTGCAATATCTGAGGCTGGTAACTCCAATGAACTTATCCTCTGCAGCAGAGGTAACTCTGGGTCTTCCACTACTGTGGTGGTCCTCATGAGAGCCAGTTTCATCATAGCGCTTGATGTTTTTTTTTAAGTTCTTGAAATGTTCTGTGTTGACTGACCATATCTTAAAGTAATGATGGACTCTTGTTTCTTTGCTTATTTGAGGTGTTCTTGCCATAATATGGACTTGGTATTTTACCAAATAGGGCTATCTTCTGTATACTACCCCTACCTTGTCACATCACAACTGATTGGCTCAAACATATTAAGAAGGAAATAAATTCCACAAAATACAATTTAACATGGCACATCTGGTAATTGAAATGCATTCCAGGTGACAACCTCATGAAGCTGGTTGAGAGAGTGCCAAGAGTGTGCAAAGCTGTCATTAAGGCAAAGGGTGGCTACTTTAATTGAACTTGTTTTTTTTGCGTACTACATGATTCCATATGTGTTATGTCATACAATGTAGAAAATAGTCAAATTAAAGAAAAACCCTTGAATGAGTAGGTGTCCAAATTTGACTTGTACTGTATATCAGACACACTCGGTCACGTACACACTCTTCTCATCTCTCTCACACACACTCGCAACACTATGATTGATTTATCTGGCTCCTCCTAGGTTGGTGTCTGTATCTAAACCAGCAGCACAACCATGACAAAGAGGATTTCTCTACCAGACTGACCCTCTGTGAGGCACTGAAAATCTATGGGTGATGAAAAAGCACTTTGCATCAAATCGCCCCCTCAAGCTACAGACTCTATGATTGAGTGTACACACACACACAGATGAATTGCCTTTGATTATTTTCTCACACACATAAAGAATGAGGACTCTTTCCAGGAACTCTGTTATGATTGGTGGGGTCTATTTCAATCAACTCCTGACCGGCAGCCAATAACAACAGCAGGGGATGTGTGTGAGGTCTGGGTGTTTGTGATTGGATGGCTCGTCGCTGATCGTCTGGAGGACACTTACTGGTGTGTGTTCTTTCCCTCTTCCCAAACACCCAGAGAGAGATGCGATGCCAGTTTCCAATGGCCTTGGACTGTGGCAATGTGTCTGACACGGATAGACAGAGGAAGAAGCCTTGATTCTTTATTTTTATTTGTTGGGCCCATGGTGCTATTCGGCATCCTTTGAAAGGCTGTCTTGTTGTGTTGGATGCTGAATGCTGAAGCCTGTCCACCCCCTCCGCACCCCCACCCCACAGACACACACACCACCTTATCTCCACAACGCATCTCTCTCACATTCACACACCAGACCGGACTTCCTTTCTGTCAACAAGAGGTAGCCAGTCAAGGCTAGTCGAGCACAGTTGCACTTCCTCCCAGAGGCTAGGGGCGTAGAACCCAGATAATTCTGATTTGTTGAAGTCCTCTCGGAAAGTAAAATACTTCCCGGGCCGCTCAGACTTAAAATATACTTATTCACACTCTAGATTGGATTAACTCTGTCTCCATGGCAACAAGTGAGCCCTTTTTACGATCTCATCTTCACTCCCAAATGACCCAACCTTCAGTGCAATGTGTATTGCTCCAGTATGACCTCCACTGTAGTGTAAACCATTGTCTTATCCCATGGCATGACGCCTTCGTAGTAGCTTACTAGGTACAGATTAGAACCCCGGGGTACTAGTGGAATAGCCTGGATAGGATCCCAGTCTGTTTATGCTTTAGCCACTACTGTACAACTGTTGTCTGCACCCTAAAACCATCATGCATGTAAATGAAGCCATACACGCACATTTACTTAACATTACTGTGCTAATTGAGGTAGTGTTGACATGCTCCACTAGCAAGTACAACCTCTACCTGTGCTAATGGACAACGGGTGTGTGTGTGTGTGTTTCCTGTTTGAACCTCTCAGGGTCAGCCTGGTCTCTGTCCCCCTCTAACTCCAAATGTCAGGAGGAAATGGAGCAGAAACAGTCATTGCTTTGAAGTGTGTCGTGCTGCGTCGGTCGCCGACGGCAACACGGGGGTAATTGTGTCAGTGTGCGTGGCTGAACTCTGTTTGATCGCCACGGTGATGTCACCGTATGGACTGATTTAGCCTTTTCCCAACCTAAATCTCATCATTTGATCTGAGACTTGACTAGAAACCCCTCATGTGAGTTTGACACAACCCCCAACACGTCCACCTCAATGTGTACTTGTGCACGACACGTCCACAACCTTCTATTACTGCTGAGTAACCGTGTGTCTGTGAGAGACTGACATGTGGTCACATCACGTCCCACTACGTACCCGGGCCTGGAGCTACGGGCCCCCTATGTAGTCACATCACGTCCCACTACGTACCCGGGCCTGGAGCTGCGGGCCCCCTATGTAGTCACATCACGTCCCACTACGTACCCGGGCCTGGAGCTGCGGGCCCCCTATGTAATTTGAATACCGCCTCACCGTGCCCAAGTATTAATTGTTGATGCGGGTCCATCACGTCTACCATTTGATGAGAAGATCTTTCTTTAATGTAGCCTTTATGATAAATGATCCCACTGATGCCACTACATACGTCAGCGTGATATTTTAGTGTATTGATGACAATAAATCCAATTAACTTGCTAAATAAATCATATTATTTAATAGTTTCAATGCCATGTTTAGATAATGAAATGCATTCTTGGATTCATTGTGCAAATACTCTCCAAAGTGTTGTTGTTTCTGTCATCGTTGAGCTAGCTAACGAGACAACGGCCGTAAAAATGAGTAAAGAGAGAAAGTCGAGAATAAAAAAATTACGGATTTAAAAAGTGGAGCCCAAAAGGCCAAAAATGAGAAAGCAAAGGAGGTATCAAAATAAGTTTCATTTTTCAGATGCAGTTCAAGTGCAGCCGTTTACTAGCACAAGCAATGTAACGGGACCAGAAGAGGATGTAGGTTTCTCATCGCCAGCAGCAGCTTTTAGCGGGTCAAGTGAGCCAAGGCCAAGCTGTTCCATCGTGCCAGAAGAAGCAGCTTTGACAGAGGAGGATACAGGTTGTCAGATATCGGAGGATACGACCCTGAGCACAAGCCAGGCCGGACAAGCTATCCACGGGCGTGGAGGAAGAGGAGCAGGGCGAGGCTAGAATCGTGGCGGCTGTGGAAGTGGGACAGATGGCCTTTTTACCTATCCAACTGACAGGACATTATGCAACAAATGTGGATGCAAAAGTTAAATGGCACGTTATTGCATTAGGCTCGTGTAAACCTACTGGCCCATTCCCAAGAGATGACGAAAGGCGGTGTTTTTTCAAGTCATACTACACCACTACAACCAAGGCTGGAATCAAAGTACCACTTACATGGCTATGTTATTCGGCCAAGCTAGATTGCACGTATTGTGATCTTTGCTGGCTGTTCGGAGATTGGAGTGCCCTTTTCTTCTCTGATGCGAGGGTGAATGGGGTGAGAGATTGGTGCCATCTAACATCCAAAATAGCATGTCATGAGACATCCCAGATTCACATGGGTGCCTGTTTGGTATATGAGCAGTGGAAGCTCAATGGCACCTTTTGACGCAGAAATGGAGAAAGGCGTGCGTAACGCAGCACATTTCTGGCGACAGGTGTTGCAGCGCATAGTTAACTTTTTTAGGATAGGGTGCAGTATTCGTAAGTTTGGATGACTGAGTTGCCCAAATTGCCTTTTACTCAGGCCCAGAAGCTAGGATATGCATATAATTTGTAGGTTTGGATAGAAAACACACTGGCGATTCCAAAACTGTTAAAATGATGTCTGAGTATAACAGAACTGATATGGCAGGCGAAAACCTGAGGAAAATCCATCCAGGAAGTGGGATATTTTGGATGTGTGTAATTTTCAATTGAATGCCTATACATTCTGTTGGGTTAGGACCCAGATTGCAGTTCCTAAGGCTTCCACTAGATGTCAACAGTCAGACATTTGTTTCAGGCTTGTATTCTGAAAAATTAGGAAGAATGAGACCGTTTTGTAAGTGGCATGCAGAATGAACCAGAGCTCCTTTGCGCACGTGACCAAATGCGCACCCTTTGTTCTTTTTCCTTTCAATTGAAGACGCTATTGTCCGGTTGAAATATTATCGATTATTTAGACAATAGACAACCTGAGGATTATTTATAAACATTGTTTGACATGTTTCGACAAACTTTACCGGTACTATTAGGATGAATTCGTCTGCCTGTTGTGACCGCCTTTGAGCCAGTGGATTACTGAACAAAACGTGCCAACAAAACTGAGTTTTGGGACATAAAGAGGAACTTTATCGAACAAAACAGGGACTCTTGTGAGTGCAACCAGATGAAGATCATCAAAGGTAAGTGATTAATTTTATTGCTATTTCTGACTTTTGTAACTCTTCTACTTGGCTTGAAAATGTTTGTATGCTTTTGTAAGTGGGGCGCTGTCCTCAGATAATTGCAGGGTATGCTTTTGTAAGTGGGGCGCTGTCCTCAGATAATTGCAGGGTATGCTTTTGTAAGTGGGGCGCTGTCCTCAGATAATTGCAGGGTATGCTTTCGCCGTAAAGCCTGGATTAACAAGATGTTAATCTTTATTTTGATGTATAACACTTGTATTTTCATGAATGTTAAATATTTATGTAATTAGAATTTCGCGCTCTGCAATTCCACCGGATGTTGTCGAGGTGTGCCGCTAGCGGGACGCCTATCCTATTAATGTAACTTTCACGCTTGCATCATGTAACTTGGCGTTCAGAGGGCACTGTGAAAAGCTGAGGCAAAGCCAACAGTGGGAATTTTCTCAGTATAATTGAACTGCTGTCATCCGTTAACTACCTCAGGGTCCGTTAACTATCCCCGTCCTCAAATCCAAAATGAGCTGATTTAAATCTTCGCTGAGCGAGTGAAATGTGACATTCAGGGAGACCCATTTTTTCCTTTCTTTCTATTATGGACACCAGACCGGATGTTTCCAAAGTAGACCAGTTAATCCAAGTTCATCGCTATGTGAGATTGATAAGGGATGTAAATAATGTCACCACAGATCTGACCATCACAGTTGTTTTTGGGATTTCTGGAGACTCGACATAAAATCCTAGGCAGCATAGAGGATAATGGGCTGGATATTTCAAAATGGCGTGGGCAGGGGTATGATGGAGCTGCTAACATGAGCCGGGTCTATCCGGCGTGTGCCGGCCAGAATATCAGATAAAGAGCCGCATGCTGTTTATGTGCATTGCGCAATGCACAATCTTAACCTGACTCTCAACAACTCTGTCAAAAATGTGCCAGAGATGAAACAGTTTTATGAGGACGAGCGACTGTCTTCTGGGGAGAGTAGTTTTAGAGTCAACAACTTTAATGCAAAGATTGACATCGTTATCCACCAGCTGTCAAACAGATTTAAAAGTCTGCGGGCAACGTCGAGTCTGACTCCATCCATCCATCCCACGACCCTGGCCAACGCAGATGATGATGCGCTCTACGAGACCTCAGGCCTGACTGGCTGAACATCACAGCACAGATGTATCAGCAAGCTTCCCTGGCCAATTACTCTCTCTCAGGGCCTATTTGTAAGAAGGAAATAGCCAAGCACACTACGCTGAGAGACCTGGTCAGAATTGTGCATTACAATTCCGTCACATTTTGGGAAGTAGTTACAGCGATGCTCCTTTTCATGACTCTGCCTGTAACGGTAGCCAGTGCCGAGCGCTCCTTTTCCAAAATGAAAACGAGTCAATCATACCTGAGGAGCAGCATGGGACAGGAGAGACTGAGTGGGTTGGCTGTTCTGTCCGTTGAAATCACCAGGGCCGGCACCATGGATTTGAATGCCTTAGTCAATGACTTCGCTGAGCGCAAGGCCCGTCGAATGTCAATCAAATGAGTGAGTAAGCTTCTATTTTCTACAGGGCAGGCTGCCCAGACAGCCTATTTAAATCCAGATTTATTGAGATGAATCTACATTGCTTGTCATTCTTCGACTATGCACGATCTGTCTTAGGAAACCATGTTTTGGTGCACGGCCACTGAGCCATTTCATTGTCATCATAGCCTATACGTTTAACTAGGCTATATGAATAATTAGTAAGCACATGCGTATCATATACTGTTAAGAGACATTCTGCCATTTAAGACATCTGTTTGGATGCTCCTCTTGATTGATTTGCTGGTGTTTTTGCTATCGGCCTCTGCAGGAGGCAGATCATTTGAAATAGCGGTATGTCAGTTTTGCCACCGTGCGCGACTTCAGCGAACATGTCCTGGGTCATTAGCTGTGTTTCTGTCAAGAGATTGATCTATATACTTATGTTTTATAATATAGGCTATTATAAAACCTATTGCCTATTATTTGCCGATAATAGTTAATGATTTTTTTGTTTGTATTTGTGCTGAATATATTGTTCTATATTGCGGCTTCTCTGGTAACAGTTTCAAATGTGCCCTGCTGTTACAATGCTTAGTAATATTAACACACAGCTGTACCAACAAAATCATTGACATTTTAAGGGAAATATGGGTGGTGGTAGGGGCCCGTAATTGTTTTGGGGCACCTGGGCCCGTCGTGATTAAGATACGCTACTGCCCCTGCTATACAACCACCTGTTCCCACAGCGAGTGCTAACGCTACGCTAGCAGAAACCATGTAGCCTCCCCACAAGGCAAATATACATCCTTTTACACACTGTGTGTGTTTCACACCAAGGCTCTGAGAGTGTTTGCACTGAAGCCATGCCAACCAAATAAACGTTAGCCACCGCTAGCTAGTGTGGTGGGTCCATAAGATGACGTTTCTCACCTACTGTAACGGACACTATATATATATATATATATATATATATATATATATATATATATATATATATATATATATATATTAGTTACTCATTGTGTATTTATTCCTTGTGTTATCTCTGCATTGTTGGGAAGGACCTGTATGTCAGCATTTCACTGTTAGTCTACACTTACAATTTGATTTGTAAATGTCATTGAGTTAACAGTGTAGTGCGTATGGACCTGGTCTGGAAGGAGTGTCTACATACTGGCCCTCATGTGGCGTAGAAGCATGTAGGAGATCACCACCCCTCTTGGACTAATACGAAGTCATTGTGCAAGTTTTCTCCAACTTTCTCTCTCCCTCTCTCTGCTGCGTATCATCATATTGTATCTAATTATCAGACTCGGTCTGTAGGGAGCTCAACAATGCTCCTCATCAAAGACGGTTTGTTTATCTCCTCACTGCTATTCCTGGCTCCCCATGAGGCCCGGCGTAGTCCCTACGGAGGCTCATAAGCTGGTTATAAGCTGTCCATAGCCCCAATGCCTCCAAACACCAGGGAGGTTGGGGTTTGAGGAGGTAATCAGGGAGTTTTCTAAGGCTTGGAGCAGAGGATGGGAACTGTGTGTAGAAGAATGAAGAGTAGGTGGGGATGGGTTGCTTTTTACACCAGATCGCAGGTATAAACTAGTGATTGTCATGTTTTTCTAGTGGACTTGATCATTTTGTGTGCGTGGGGTCTAGTCTCCAGTATTCCCTTGGCCCGAGTAGGAAATATCACTGTCGTTTCTACACAGGAGAAATATATCTCCTGGTCCTCTATAGATCAGTTGGTAGAGCATGGCGGTTGAAAAGCCAGGATAGTGGGTTCAATTCCTGGGACCACCCGTATGTAAAATGTATGCAGGCTTTGGATAAAAGCGTCTGCTAAATGGCATATATGATCTGTTTCTACGTTGTAGGAAACAAAGGCTCTATAATAAAGGTTGGCGGGTGCAGCACATCCTCCAGGCTGTGTTCATACGTACCAAGTCAGGCTAGTCATATTGTCCCGCTGTGTGTCAGCTGTGAGGATACAAACATGTAGTTATACAGTGACTTGCCTTGTGATGCCCGAGGCCATGTCACAAGGGATACGTAATGTGAAACAACACAAGCTAGATAGAAACGTCCAGATAAACAACTAAGGCTTCCAGGTATCTCTGGGTCAGTGCTGATCTAGGATCAGGTCCCCACCTGTCCATATAACTGTATTAATTGTGCTCTTAAAGGCTAAACTGTTCCTAGGGCAGCACTTGAACTACTTCCTAAGGTAAATGATATCTGTGACCTATAACCTTTAACTTCTTGTCACACAGATTGAAGATGGACGAGGCAGAGAAGTACCAACAGAGACTGCAGGCGATCACTGTGAGTCAAGCACCTGACACACACACAACCACACATACAGGCCCATGGAAACTAAGCACTGCTCCTTGCGCTGTCTGTCCATAGCTACTGAATAATTTACCCATAGTGCAGTGTGTCGCACCAGGCCGCCTCCCTCAGCCCAGTAAAACAATGCCACAGTATTTCCATGGAGACACAGTGACAGGGTGACCACCTCTCTATGGTGAAGGTTCCTGTGTGACAGGTTTGACCAGGTGTTCTCCTCTTTTCTTTTACATCTTCACCTCTTCTTTCTGTTTTCTCTTTATTCTCCCTCTGTTTCTATTTTCTTCCTCTTTGTTTATCACTCCACCTCTCTCTCTCGGGCCCCCTCACCCCTCTATCCTCTCTCTCTCGGGCCCCCTCACCCCTCTATCCTCTCTCTCTCGGGCCCCCTCACCCCTCCATCCTCTCTCTCTCGGGCCCCCTCACCCCTCCATCCTCTCTCTCTCTTGCTCTCCCCCTCTCTTGCTTGCTTGCTCTCCCCCTCTCTCTTGCTCTCCCCCTCTCTCTTGCTCTCCCCCTCTCTCTTGCTCTCCCCCCTCTCTTGCTCTCCCCCTCTCTCTTGCTCTCCCCCTCTCTTGCTCTCCCCCTCTCTCTTGCTCTCCCCCTTTCTCCCCTCTCTCTCTCTCCCTCTCTCTTACACTCTCCTCCCTCTCTCTCGCTCTCTCCCCTCTCTCTCAGGAGAGCGTCGTCTGCAGGAGGAACAGGAGAGGGCCAAGAGGAGATGGAGGAGGAGCGGCTGAGGCTACAGCAGCTCAAGGTGACACACACACACACACACTCTGAAGGTCTGACCATCACCCTCTCACTGTCCCCTGACCCGTCACCCCTCTCACTGTCCCCGACCCGTCAACCCCTCTCACTGTCCCCGGCCCGTCACCCCCTCTCACTGTCCCCGTCACCCCTCTCACTGGCCCGTCACCCCTCTCACTGTCCCCGGCCCGTCACCCCTCTCACTGTCCCCGACCCGTCACCCCTCTCACTGGACCCGTCACCCCTCTCACTGTCCCCGAGTCACCCCTCTCACTGTCCCCGACCCGTCACCCCTCTCACTGTCCCCGACCCGTCACCCCTCTCACTGTCCCCGACCCGTCACCCCTCTCACTGACCCGTCACCACCTCTCACTGTCCCCGACCCGTCACCCCCTCTCACTGTCCCCGACCAGTCACCCCTCTCCTGTCCCCGACCCGTCCACCCCTCTCACTGTCTCCCGACCCGTCACCCCTCTCACTGTCCCCGGCCCGTCACCCCTCTCACTGTCCCCGACCCGTCACCCCTCTCACTGTCCCCGACCAGTCACCCCTCTCACTGTCCCCGACCCGTCACCCCTCTCACTGTCCCCGACCCGTCACCCCTCTCACTGTCCCCGACCCGTCACCCCTCTCACTGTCCCCGACCCGTCACCCCTCTCACTGTCCCGACCCGTCACCCCTCTCACTGTCCCCGACCCGTCACCCCTCTCACTGTCCCCGACCCGTCACCCCTCTCACTGTCCCCGACCCGTCACCCCTCTCACTGTCCCCGACCCGTCACCCCTCTCACTGTCCCCGACCCGTCACCCCTCTCACTGTCCCCGACCCGTCACCCCTCTCACTGTCCCCCGACCCGTCACCCCTCTCACTGTCCCCGACCCGTCACCCCTCTCACTGTCCCCGACCCGTCACCCCTCTCACTGTCCCCGACCCGTCACCCCTCTCACTGTCCCCCGACCAGTCACCCCTCTCACTGTCCCCGACCCGTCACCCCTCTCACTCACTGTCCCCGACCAGTCACCCCTCTCACTGTCCCGACCCGTCACCCCTCTCTCACTGTCCCGACCAGTCAAAAGTCACCCCTCTCACTGTCCCCGACCCGTCACCCATCTCACTGTCCCCGACCAGTCACCCCTCTCACTGTCCCCGACCAGTCACCCCACTCAGACACTATGTAAGGACTATTTATTCTGAAGTGTAACGTCAAATGGCCAGAAAAGTGACAGACACAGACACACAGACACACAGACACTCAGACACTCAGACACTCAGACACTCAGACACTCAGACACACAGGCACACAGGCACACAGGCACTCAGACACTCAGACACTCAGGCACACAGACACACATACACACAGACACACAGACACTCAGACACACATACACTCAGACACTCAGACACTCAGACACTCAGACACTCAGACACTCAGACACTCAGACACTCAGACACTCAGACACACAGGCACTCAGGCACACTCAGACACTCAGACACTCAGGCACACAGACACACATACACACAGACACTCAGACACACAGACACACAGACACACAGACACTCAGACACTCAGACA
>NC_060190.1:5887419-5963897 GCF_021184085.1 Oncorhynchus gorbuscha
AACATCTGAACGTTTCTGCCGACAATTGGAAATCGTGTGTGTGACATGTTTGTGCTGTGAGGCAGCCGGGTGTCTTGTCAAAACAGGTGTCTCAATCTGGGCCCCTGTTAGTCTCTTGATCTTATTCTCTCTCGCACTCGATCGTCTCTCTCCCTTGCTCACTCTGTTTCTCTCTCACACTTTCAATTAAATTCAAGAAACGAAGTTTATTGATATGGAAAGTGTAGCAACTTACAAAGTCAAACATTTTGCCAAAGCAAACGTGTAAGAACCTTGAAAAGAAAGAAATAATAATGTACCCAGCAGTTCTGTCTCTCCGACTCCTCCTCTATCTGACTCCTCCCCCTCTCCTGGTTATGTCAATCAACTGGTGCTTCACCTCGCGTGTGTGTGTGTGTTAGGATTTGTGTTACCTGTCAGGTTGTATTTAAACAGTGGTTCTAGATAGGAGACCTACATGCTGACCTTTCACCCCTGTCTCACCTCTATATATACACACACTCCCACATTTCCTGAAGATATCGAGCCTGACATATGAGGGCTTATGAATAACTCAAATAAGCCACACACACACACACACACACACACACACACACACACACACACACACACACACACACACACACACACACACACACACACACACACACACACACACACACACACACACACACACACACACACACACACAATCACAGACATATCAGTGTTTCAACAGCATGTCGTGTCCTGCTCCGTCTCAGTAGAATGTTGTAGTCCTCTCATCTCTTGTTCTCTCTCTCTCTCTCTCTCTCTCTCTCTCTCTCTCTCTCTCTCTCTCTCTCTCATGGCTTAGTCTTAGACAGTCAGCATGGCTTACTCTCCAACTACAGAGAACCCTCAGCTCTATGCCTGATCAATGGCAAAAGTTACACTTTTTTTTGTCTGGTACTTTATCCTTTTAACTCCCCTCAATTCACTGGATGCGTCCCAATGGCACCCTATTCCCTACGTAGTACACTACTTTTGACCCAGGCCCATAGAGCTCTGGTCAAAAGTAGTGCACTATGTAGGCAATGGGTTGCCATTTTTCTTACACAGCCAGTGTAGCTCAGATAGTTCAGCTGGTAATTCCCCTCAGAGAAGTGTTCAGTAGGCCAGGCTTAGAGAGCTGCCTCCAGGGTTGAGGGATCAGGTAGGCAGTGAGTGAAGGGGTGGTGTGTGTGTGTTGTACCTTAGTTTCCACTGCACCAGTGGAGGATATTGCAGAGAGCGCGGTGGAGGAGGAGAAGCCCGGCCCCTGGACAAACAGAGACATTATTGTGTGTGTGTGTGTGCGGTACTCAAAGGAGCACCTGACAGAGGGGGCATTGATGCACCCTGGGCTGAGACTCCTTACAGCCCAACACTGTGAAGAGGAGGAAACATCCCACACAAACCTACATGTTATTTGTCATGTACTGTATAATGACATTACTGTGCACTCCAAGCACCGTTGCAGATAATGATGCAATACTGAAATAATCGTGTGTGTGTGTGTGTGTGTGTGTAGGAAGTCATTGAATCCACCAGACATTTGTTATGTGGAGTAACTTGATAAATGACTAAGAATAGTGATCTGTAGTTTCCTTTGATGATCCCTGCCACACTCCCAGTCTGTTCACTGTTGACACTGGGCTGCTATTGCAGCATACACATACATACAAACACCGCTCAATAGGAATGCAGTGTTTTCATTCCCCTGACCCAGCCTGTCACAAAGACATTATAGTGGGCAGTGTGCTGTTGGATCTGGCCCAAGCAAACACCATAGATTCCTGTCATCACACACACAATATATGAAGTGTCAGTCATAAGTTTGGCCATACCTACTCGTTCAGGGGTTTTTCTTTATTTTACTATTTTATACTTTGTGGAATAATAGTGAAGACATCAACTATGAAATACATGTAGTAACCAAAAAAGTGTTAAACAAATCAAAATATATTTTAGTTTCTTCAAATTAGCCACCCTTTGCCTTGATGACAACTTTGCACACTTGGCATTCTCTCAACCAGCTTCACCTAGAATGCTTTTCCAACCATCTTGAAGGAGTTCCCAAAATGCTGAGCACTTGTTGGCTGCTTTTTCTTCACTCTGCAGTCCTTCTCATCCAAAACCATCTCAATTGGGTTGAGTTCGGGTGATTTGTGGAGGCCAGGTCATCTGATGCAGCACTCCATCACTCTCCTTCTTGGTCAAATTGCCCTTACACAGCCTGGAGGTGTGTTTTTGGGTCATAGTCTTGTTGAAAAACAAATGACAGTCCAACTAAGTGCAAACCAGGTGTGATGGTGTATCTCTGCAGAATGCTGTGGTAGCCATGCTGGTTAATTGTGCCTTGAATTCTAAATAAATCACTGACAGTGTCACCAGCAAAGCACCATCACACCACCTCCTCCATGCTTCACGTGCAGAGATCACCCGTTCACCTAGTCTGCGTCTCACAAAGACACGGCGGTTGGAACCAAAAATCTCAAATTTGGACTCATCAGACCAAAGAACAGATTTCCACCGGTCTAATGTCCATTGCCCGTGTTTCTTGGCCTAAGCAGGTCTCTTCTAATTGGTGTCCTTTTTAGTAGTGGTTTCTTTGCAGCAATTCGACCATGAAGGCCTGATTTACGCCGTCTCTTCTGAACAGTTGATGTTGAGATGTGTCTGTTACTTGAGCTCTGAAGCATTTATTTGCGCTGCAATATCTGAGGCTGGTAACTCCAATGAACTTATCCTCTGCAGCAGAGGTAACTCTGGGTCTTCCACTACTGTGGTGGTCCTCATGAGAGCCAGTTTCATCATAGCGCTTGATGTTTTTTTTTTTTTAAGTTCTTGAAATGTTCTGTGTTGACTGACCATATCTTAAAGTAATGATGGACTCTTGTTTCTTTGCTTATTTGAGGTGTTCTTGCCATAATATGGACTTGGTATTTTACCAAATAGGGCTATCTTCTGTATACTACCCCTACCTTGTCACATCACAACTGATTGGCTCAAACATATTAAGAAGGAAATAAATTCCACAAAATACAATTTAACATGGCACATCTGGTAATTGAAATGCATTCCAGGTGACAACCTCATGAAGCTGGTTGAGAGAGTGCCAAGAGTGTGCAAAGCTGTCATTAAGGCAAAGGGTGGCTACTTTAATTGAACTTGTTTTTTTTTTTGCGTACTACATGATTCCATATGTGTTATGTCATACAATGTAGAAAATAGTCAAATTAAAGAAAAACCCTTGAATGAGTAGGTGTCCAAATTTGACTTGTACTGTATATCAGACACACTCGGTCACGTACACACTCTTCTCATCTCTCTCACACACACTCGCAACACTATGATTGATTTATCTGGCTCCTCCTAGGTTGGTGTCTGTATCTAAACCAGCAGCACAACCATGACAAAGAGGATTTCTCTACCAGACTGACCCTCTGTGAGGCACTGAAAATCTATGGGTGATGAAAAAGCACTTTGCATCAAATCGCCCCCTCAAGCTACAGACTCTATGATTGAGTGTACACACACACACAGATGAATTGCCTTTGATTATTTTCTCACACACATAAAGAATGAGGACTCTTTCCAGGAACTCTGTTATGATTGGTGGGGTCTATTTCAATCAACTCCTGACCGGCAGCCAATAACAACAGCAGGGGATGTGTGTGAGGTCTGGGTGTTTGTGATTGGATGGCTCGTCGCTGATCGTCTGGAGGACACTTACTGGTGTGTGTTCTTTCCCTCTTCCCAAACACCCAGAGAGAGATGCGATGCCAGTTTCCAATGGCCTTGGACTGTGGCAATGTGTCTGACACGGATAGACAGAGGAAGAAGCCTTGATTCTTTATTTTTATTTGTTGGGCCCATGGTGCTATTCGGCATCCTTTGAAAGGCTGTCTTGTTGTGTTGGATGCTGAATGCTGAAGCCTGTCCACCCCCTCCGCACCCCCACCCCACAGACACACACACCACCTTATCTCCACAACGCATCTCTCTCACATTCACACACCAGACCGGACTTCCTTTCTGTCAACAAGAGGTAGCCAGTCAAGGCTAGTCGAGCACAGTTGCACTTCCTCCCAGAGGCTAGGGGCGTAGAACCCAGATAATTCTGATTTGTTGAAGTCCTCTCGGAAAGTAAAATACTTCCCCGGGCCGCTCAGACTTAAAATATACTTATTCACACTCTAGATTGGATTAACTCTGTCTCCATGGCAACAAGTGAGCCCTTTTTACGATCTCATCTTCACTCCCAAATGACCCAACCTTCAGTGCAATGTGTATTGCTCCAGTATGACCTCCACTGTAGTGTAAACCATTGTCTTATCCCATGGCATGACGACTTCGTAGTAGCTTACTAGGTACAGATTAGAACCCCGGGGTACTAGTGGAATAGCCTGGATAGGATCCCAGTCTGTTTATGCTTTAGCCACTACTGTACAACTGTTGTCTGCACCCTAAAACCATCATGCATGTAAATGAAGCCATACACGCACATTTACTTAACATTACTGTGCTAATTGAGGTAGTGTTGACATGCTCCACTAGCAAGTACAACCTCTACCTGTGCTAATGGACAACGGGTGTGTGTGTGTGTGTTTCCTGTTTGAACCTCTCAGGGTCAGCCTGGTCTCTGTCCCCCTCTAACTCCAAATGTCAGGAGGAAATGGAGCAGAAACAGTCATTGCTTTGAAGTGTGTCGTGCTGCGTCGGTCGCCGACGGCAACACGGGGGTAATTGTGTCAGTGTGCGTGGCTGAACTCTGTTTGATCGCCACGGTGATGTCACCGTATGGACTGATTTAGCCTTTTCCCAACCTAAATCTCATCATTTGATCTGAGACTTGACTAGAAACCCCTCATGTGAGTTTGACACAACCCCCAACACGTCCACCTCAATGTGTACTTGTGCACGACACGTCCACAACCTTCTATTACTGCTGAGTAACCGTGTGTCTGTGAGAGACTGACATGTGGTCACATCACGTCCCACTACGTACCCGGGCCTGGAGCTACGGGCCCCCTATGTAGTCACATCACGTCCCACTACGTACCCGGGCCTGGAGCTGCGGGCCCCCTATGTAGTCACATCACGTCCCACTACGTACCCGGGCCTGGAGCTGCGGGCCCCCTATGTAATTTGAATACCGCCTCACCGTGCCCAAGTATTAATTGTTGATGCGGGTCCATCACGTCTACCATTTGATGAGAAGATCTTTCTTTAATGTAGCCTTTATGATAAATGATCCCACTGATGCCACTACATACGTCAGCGTGATATTTTAGTGTATTGATGACAATAAATCCAATTAACTTGCTAAATAAATCATATTATTTAATAGTTTCAATGCCATGTTTAGATAATGAAATGCATTCTTGGATTCATTGTGCAAATACTCTCAAAGTGTTGTTGTTTCTGTCATCGTTGAGCTAGCTAACGAGACAACGGCCGTAAAAATGAGTAAAGAGAAAAGTCGAGAATAAAAAAATTACGGATTTAAAAGTGGAGCCCAAAAGGCCAAAAATGAGAAAGCAAAGGAGGTATCAAAATAAGTTTCATTTTTCAGATGCAGTTCAAGTGCAGCCGTTTACTAGCACAAGCAATGTAACGGGACCAGAAGAGGATGTAGGTTTCTCATCGCCAGCAGCAGCTTTTAGCGGGTCAAGTGAGCCAAGGCCAAGCTGTTCCATCGTGCCAGAAGAAGCAGCTTTGACAGAGGAGGATACAGGTTGTCAGATATCGGAGGATACGACCCTGAGCACAAGCCAGGCCGGACAAGCTATCCACGGGCGTGGAGGAAGAGGAGCAGGGCGAGGCTAGAATCGTGGCGGCTGTGGAAGTGGGACAGATGGCCTTTTACCTATCCAACTGACAGGACATTATGCAACAAATGTGGATGCAAAAGTTAAATGGCACGTTATTGCATTAGGCTCGTGTAAACCTACTGGCCCATTCCCAAGAGATGACGAAAGGCGGTGTTTTTTCAAGTCATACTACACCACTACAACCAAGGCTGGAATCAAAGTACCACTTACATGGCTATGTTATTCGGCCAAGCTAGATTGCACGTATTGTGATCTTTGCTGGCTGTTCGGAGATTGGAGTGCCCTTTTCTTCTCTGATGCGAGGGTGAATGGGGTGAGAGATTGGTGCCATCTAACATCCAAAATAGCATGTCATGAGACATCCCAGATTCACATGGGTGCCTGTTTGGTATATGAGCAGTGGAAGCTCAATGGCACCTTTTGACGCAGAAATGGAGAAAGGCGTGCGTAACGCAGCACATTTCTGGCGACAGGTGTTGCAGCGCATAGTTAACTTTTTTAGGATAGGGTGCAGTATTCGTAAGTTTGGATGACTGAGTTGCCCAAATTGCCTTTTACTCAGGCCCAGAAGCTAGGATATGCATATAATTTGTAGGTTTGGATAGAAAACACACTGGCGATTCCAAAACTGTTAAAATGATGTCTGAGTATAACAGAACTGATATGGCAGGCGAAACCTGAGGAAAATCCATCCAGGAAGTGGGATATTTTGGATGTGTGTAATTTTCAATTGAATGCCTATACATTCTGTTGGGTTAGGACCCAGATTGCAGTTCCTATGGCTTCCACTAGATGTCAACAGTCAGACATTTGTTTCAGGCTTGTATTCTGAAAAATTAGGAAGAATGAGACCGTTTTGTAAGTGGCATGCAGAATGAACCAGAGCTCCTTTGCGCACGTGACCAAATGCGCACCCTTTGTTCTTTTTCCTTTCAATTGAAGACGCTATTGTCCGGTTGAAATATTATCGATTATTTAGACAATAGACAACCTGAGGATTATTTATAAACATTGTTTGACATGTTTCGACAAACTTTACCGGTACTATTAGGATGAATTCGTCTGCCTGTTGTGACCGCCTTTGAGCCAGTGGATTACTGAACAAAACGTGCCAACAAAACTGAGTTTTTGGGACATAAAGAGGAACTTTATCGAACAAAACAGGGACTCTTGTGAGTGCAACCAGATGAAGATCATCAAAGGTAAGTGATTAATTTTATTGCTATTTCTGACTTTTGTAACTCTTCTACTTGGCTTGAAAATGTTTGTATGCTTTTGTAAGTGGGGCGCTGTCCTCAGATAATTGCAGGGTATGCTTTTGTAAGTGGGGCGCTGTCCTCAGATAATTGCAGGGTATGCTTTTGTAAGTGGGGCGCTGTCCTCAGATAATTGCAGGGTATGCTTTCGCCGTAAAGCCTGGATTAACAAGATGTTAATCTTTATTTTGATGTATAACACTTGTATTTTCATGAATGTTAAATATTTATGTAATTAGAATTTCGCGCTCTGCAATTCCACCGGATGTTGTCGAGGTGTGCCGCTAGCGGGACGCCTATCCTATTAATGTAACTTTCACGCTTGCATCATGTAACTTGGCGTTCAGAGGCACTGTGAAAAGCTGAGGCAAAGCCAACAGTGGGAATTTTCTCAGTATAATTGAACTGCTGTCATCCGTTAACTACCTCAGGGTCCGTTAACTATCCCCGTCCTCAAATCCAAAATGAGCTGATTTAAATCTTCGCTGAGCGAGTGAAATGTGACATTCAGGGAGACCCATTTTTTCCTTTCTTTCTATTATGGACACCAGACCGGATGTTTCCAAAGTAGACCAGTTAATCCAAGTTCATCGCTATGTGAGATTGATAAGGGATGTAAATAATGTCACCACAGATCTGACCATCACAGTTGTTTTTGGGATTTCTGGAGACTCGACATAAAATCCTAGGCAGCATAGAGGATAATGGGCTGGATATTTCAAAATGGCGTGGGCAGGGGTATGATGGAGCTGCTAACATGAGCCGGGTCTATCCGGCGTGTGCCGGCCAGAATATCAGATAAAGAGCCGCATGCTGTTTATGTGCATTGCGCAATGCACAATCTTAACCTGACTCTCAACAACTCTGTCAAAAATGTGCCAGAGATGAAACAGTTTTATGAGGACGAGCGACTGTCTTCTGGGGAGAGTAGTTTTAGAGTCAACAACTTTAATGCAAAGATTGACATCGTTATCCACCAGCTGTCAAACAGATTTAAAAGTCTGCGGGCAACGTCGAGTCTGACTCCATCCATCCATCCCACGACCCTGGCCAACGCAGATGATGATGCGCTCTACGAGACCTCAGGCCTGACTGGCTGAACATCACAGCACAGATGTATCAGCAAGCTTCCTGGCCAATTACTCTCTCTCAGGGCCTATTTGTAAGAAGGAAATAGCCAAGCACACTACGCTGAGAGACCTGGTCAGAATTGTGCATTACAATTCCGTCACATTTTGGGAAGTAGTTACAGCGATGCTCCTTTTCATGACTCTGCCTGTAACGGTAGCCAGTGCCGAGCGCTCCTTTTCCAAAATGAAAACGAGTCAATCATACCTGAGGAGCAGCATGGGACAGGAGAGACTGAGTGGGTTGGCTGTTCTGTCCGTTGAAATCACCAGGGCCGGCACCATGGATTTGAATGCCTTAGTCAATGACTTCGCTGAGCGCAAGGCCCGTCGAATGTCAATCAAATGAGTGAGTAAGCTTCTATTTTCTACAGGGCAGGCTGCCCAGACAGCCTATTTAAATCCAGATTTATTGAGATGAATCTACATTGCTTGTCATTCTTCGACTATGCACGATCTGTCTTAGGAAACCATGTTTTGGTGCACGGCCACTGAGCCATTTCATTGTCATCATAGCCTATACGTTTAACTAGGCTATATGAATAATTAGTAAGCACATGCGTATCATATACTGTTAAGAGACATTCTGCCATTTAAGACATCTGTTTGGATGCTCCTCTTGATTGATTTGCTGGTGTTTTTGCTATCGGCCTCTGCAGGAGGCAGATCATTTGAAATAGCGGTATGTCAGTTTTGCCACCGTGCGCGACTTCAGCGAACATGTCCTGGGTCATTAGCTGTGTTTCTGTCAAGAGATTGATCTATATACTTATGTTTTATAATATAGGCTATTATAAAACCTATTGCCTATTATTTGCCGATAATAGTTAATGATTTTTTTGTTTGTATTTGTGCTGAATATATTGTTCTATATTGCGGCTTCTCTGGTAACAGTTTCAAATGTGCCCTGCTGTTACAATGCTTAGTAATATTAACACACAGCTGTACCAACAAAATCATTGACATTTTAAGGGAAATATGGGTGGTGGTAGGGGCCCGTAATTGTTTTGGGGCACCTGGGCCCGTCGTGATTAAGATACGCTACTGCCCCTGCTATACAACCACCTGTTCCCACAGCGAGTGCTAACGCTACGCTAGCAGAAACCATGTAGCCTCCCCACAAGGCAAATATACATCCTTTTACACACTGTGTGTGTTTCACACCAAGGCTCTGAGAGTGTTTGCACTGAAGCCATGCCAACCAAATAAACGTTAGCCACCGCTAGCTAGTGTGGTGGGTCCATAAGATGACGTTTCTCACCTACTGTAACGGACACTATATATATATATATATATATATATATATATATTAGTTACTCATTGTGTATTTATTCCTTGTGTTATCTCTGCATTGTTGGGAAGGACCTGTATGTCAGCATTTCACTGTTAGTCTACACTTACAATTTGATTTGTAAATGTCATTGAGTTAACAGTGTAGTGCGTATGGACCTGGTCTGGAAGGAGTGTCTACATACTGGCCCTCATGTGGCGTAGAAGCATGTAGGAGATCACCACCCCTCTTGGACTAATACGAAGTCATTGTGCAAGTTTTCTCCAACTTTCTCTCTCCCTCTCTCTGCTGCGTATCATCATATTGTATCTAATTATCAGACTCGGTCTGTAGGGAGCTCAACAATGCTCCTCATCAAAGACGGTTTGTTTATCTCCTCACTGCTATTCCTGGCTCCCCATGAGGCCCGGCGTAGTCCCTACGGAGGCTCATAAGCTGGTTATAAGCTGTCCATAGCCCCAATGCCTCCAAACACCAGGGAGGTTGGGGTTTGAGGGAGGTAATCAGGGAGTTTTCTAAGGCTTGGAGCAGAGGATGGGAACTGTGTGTAGAAGAATGAAGAGTAGGTGGGGATGGGTTGCTTTTTACACCAGATCGCAGGTATAAACTAGTGATTGTCATGTTTTTCTAGTGGACTTGATCATTTTGTGTGCGTGGGGTCTAGTCTCCAGTATTCCCTTGGCGAGTAGGAAATATCACTGTCGTTTCTACACAGGAGAAATATATCTCCTGGTCCTCTATAGATCAGTTGGTAGAGCATGGCGGTTGAAAAGCCAGGATAGTGGGTTCAATTCCTGGGACCACCCGTATGTAAAATGTATGCAGGCTTTGGATAAAAGCGTCTGCTAAATGGCATATATGATCTGTTTCTACGTTGTAGGAAACAAAGGCTCTATAATAAAGGTTGGCGGGTGCAGCACATCCTCCAGGCTGTGTTCATACGTACCAAGTCAGGCTAGTCATATTGTCCCGCTGTGTGTCAGCTGTGAGGATACAAACATGTAGTTATACAGTGACTTGCCTTGTGATGCCCGAGGCCATGTCACAAGGGATACGTAATGTGAAACAACACAAGCTAGATAGAAACGTCCAGATAAACAACTAAGGCTTCCAGGTATCTCTGGGTCAGTGCTGATCTAGGATCAGGTCCCCACCTGTCCATATAACTGTATTAATTGTGCTCTTAAAGGCTAAACTGTTCCTAGGGCAGCACTTGAACTACTTCCTAAGGTAAATGATATCTGTGACCTATAACCTTTAACTTCTTGTCACACAGATTGAAGATGGACGAGGCAGAGAAGTACCAACAGAGACTGCAGGCGATCACTGTGAGTCAAGCACCTGACACACACACAACCACACATACAGGCCCATGGAAACTAAGCACTGCTCCTTGCGCTGTCTGTCCATAGCTACTGAATAATTTACCCATAGTGCAGTGTGTCGCACCAGGCCGCCTCCCTCAGCCCAGTAAAACAATGCCACAGTATTTCCATGGAGACACAGTGACAGGGTGACCACCTCTCTATGGTGAAGGTTCCTGTGTGACAGGTTTGACCAGGTGTTCTCCTCTTTTCTTTTACATCTTCACCTCTTCTTTCTGTTTTCTCTTTATTCTCCCTCTGTTTCTATTTTCTTCCTCTTTGTTTATCACTCCACCTCTCTCTCTCGGGCCCCCTCACCCCTCTATCCTCTCTCTCTCGGGCCCCCTCACCCCTCTATCCTCTCTCTCTCGGGCCCCCTCACCCCTCCATCCTCTCTCTCTCTCGGGCCCCCTCACCCCTCCATCCTCTCTCTCTCTGCTCTCCCCCTCTCTTGCTTGCTTGCTCTCCCCCTCTCTCTTGCTCTCCCCCTCTCTCTTGCTCTCCCCCTCTCTCTTGCTCTCCCCCTCTCTTGCTCTCCCCCTCTCTCTTGCTCTCCCCCTCTCTCTTGCTCTCCCCCTCTCTGCTCTCCCCCTTTCTCCCCTCTCTCTCTCTCCCTCTCTCTTACACTCTCCTCCCTCTCTCTCGCTCTCTCCCCTCTCTCTCAGGAGAAGCGTCGTCTGCAGGAGGAACAGGAGAGGGCCAAGAGGGAGATGGAGGAGGAGCGGCTGAGGCTACAGCAGCTCAAGGTGACACACACACACACACACTCTGAAGGTCTGACCATCACCCTCTCACTGTCCCCTGACCCGTCACCCCTCTCACTGTCCCCGACCCGTCAACCCCTCTCACTGTCCCCGGCCCGTCACCCCCTCTCACTGTCCCCGGCCCGTCACCCCTCTCACTGTCCCCGGCCCGTCACCCCTCTCACTGTCCCCGGCCCGTCACCCCTCTCACTGTCCCCGACCCGTCACCCCTCTCACTGTCCCCGACCCGTCACCCCTCTCACTGTCCCCGACCCGTCACCCCTCTCACTGTCCCCGACCCGTCACCACCTCTCACTGTCCCCGACCCGTCACCCCTCTCACTGTCCCCGTCACCACCTCTCACTGTCCCCGGCCCGTCACCCCCTCTCACTGTCCCCGGCCCGTCACCCCCTCTCACTGTCCCCGGCCCGTCACCCCTCTCACTGTCCCCGGCCCGTCACCCCTCTCACTGTCCCCGACCAGTCACCCCTCTCACTGTCCCCGACCCGTCACCCATCTCACTGTCCCCGACCAGTCACCCCTCTCACTGTCCCCGACCCGTCACCCCTCTCACTGTCCCCGACCCGTCACCCCTCTCACTGTCCCCGACCCGTCACCCCTCACCCCTCTCACTGTCCCCGACCCGTCACCCCTCTCACTGTCCCCGACCCGTCACCCATCTCACTGTCCCCGACCCGTCACCCCTCTCACTGTCCCCGACCCGTCACCCCTCTCACTGTCCCCGACCCGTCACCCCTCTCACTGTCCCCGACCCGTCACCCCTCTCACTGTCCCCGACCCGTCACCCCTCTCACTGTCCCCGACCCGTCACCCCTCTCACTGTCCCCGACCCGTCACCCCTCTCACTGTCCCCGACCCGTCACCCCTCTCACTGTCCCCGACCCGTCACCCCTCTCACTGTCCCCGACCAGTCACCCCTCTCACTGTCCCCGACCCGTCACCCCTCTCACTGTCCCCGACCCGTCACCCCTCTCACTGTCCCCGACCCGTCACCCATCTCACTGTCCCCGACCAGTCACCCCTCTCACTGTCCCCGACCAGTCACCCCTCTCACTATGTAGGACTATTTATTCTGAAGTGTAACGTCAAATGGCCAGAAAAGTGACCACAGACACACAGACACACAGACACACAGACACTCAGACACTCAGACACTCAGACACTCAGACACTCAGACACACAGGCACACAGGCACACAGGCACTCAGACACTCAGACACTCAGGCACACAGACACACATACACACAGACACACAGACACTCAGACACACATACACTCAGACACTCAGACACTCAGACACTCAGACACTCAGACACTCAGACACTCAGACACTCAGACACTCAGACACACAGGCACTCAGACACTCAGACACTCAGACACTCAGGCACACAGACACACATACACACAGACACTCAGACACACAGACACACAGACACACAGACACTCAGACACTCAGACACTCAGACACTCAGACACTCAGGCTCTCTGTGAATATGGTGGTGGATACTGGACAGAACCCCCGCACTCATTCTTCTTTCCCCACAAATGTAGAATGTAGCCATAATGTTGTTCCGCCAAAACTCTGTACGGACTCATTCCAGCTTGTTAGCAAGGGGCCTACTTCAGTTCCAAACTCCATTCCAAGCAACACTCCTAGTCTACTTGAGAACACACACACCCTTCCTGAAACGGCCTGCCAGAGTTTGGAGGTTTGTCCTTCCTTCACTAGAATGGTGTGCGTGTGTTTACGTGCTCTGCTCTCTGCACTGGACGGCTCCATTGTTTTCACACCACTTCCAGATTGGCGTTCCCACTGCCCTGGGGCGCATTCCTCAAATCCTTGCTGTGTGCTTGTGTACACCCAATGAGAAACTGGTTTCAGGTGACTGGTCTGCCTTAGTCTGCTATCTGGATCCACCTCCAAGAATGATTCCCCCAACCACCCTTATGAGGCTAAATTGTAACGAACTTGCATAAACCACCATTTTTGGTTGGCTAACTTCTAGCCTACAATAACGCCTCTTGTCTGCAACTGCACTGTGTCGACTACCGAAGGAACAAACCCTGCTCTGTACTCCTCAGAGGTAAAGGTAGTATTGACCTCTCAATGGCTGTCACCAGCAGTGGTCTCTAGACTTCCTCAGAGGTCAATTACAGCCTGCTATCACCCCCCCCCCAGCTTTAAAAGGGCTATTAAAGTGGCCTAACATGAATAAGAAGAAGCCACGCAATGGTAACTGCAAAGTCCACTCAGTGAAATGCATTTAAATGGACCGTTTTTAAAGAGGTCGTCTACTAAGGGAACAGACTCATTGAAGCGGCATACTCTGAAGGTAGTGTAAAAGTCGCCTATAAAGTTGCTGCCTCGCAGTTCAACAGAGGTGCTATAGCCTTCTAATTGTTATAATCATGTAACCTGATCTGATTTTAGTCCTCTGGGGGAAGGAGGTGGACTGTTTTTGTTTTCAGCCACTCTTGGAGGACGATGGGTATTTCTTAATTATGCAAAAAGTTGCGAGGCTGTCCGCACTCTTTGTCTTCAGTACCTACACACTGTAAAGCTGAAACGTCTGTGTACTCTATCCCTGATGCAGTCAAAATACATATTATTTTATCATTAAATGTAGTAAGGTTTATGCGACATCTTTTGGAGTACGGATCCATCACATCTTTTTAGTAATCTGAATTTCTGGGATTTTACCCACCAATCAAACCTCTGGCCCTCTTGATGAGGTATTTCTTAGAATGAGAAAACAATACATTTAATTGAACTTCATATTAGTCCTGTTGGGTTAGAGGGAGGTGTTCTGCAAACACACATTTTGGCACTCTGAGAGGACCTGTGCCGCGACAGAAACAGGAAGGAAGTGCTCTCTGCAGACTTCCTGTCAGTGCTCTGCTGTGCATTTCACCTTCAGCTGTGGTGGTGAGAGGGGGCCAGCGGAGAGGAGAGGGGGAGGGAGTGGTGGGATAGGAGAGACCCTGTGTCCCAATTCGTTACCTTGCTCGCAAAAGTGTGCACTCATTCACTCCCCCTCATGCATTTAAAAGCATTGGATTGGTGTAAGCATAGGCTAGTAATCTTAAATCGATAAGGTGAGGTGAGCAAGTGCACACTTGGGGCAGAAAGGAGTGTGTTCCTGTCCGAATGTATGGGATATGGGATGGGACACCTGTTGAGGGCTTTATTGGAGTGTTAAAGGATGGGACACCTGTTGAGGGCTTTATTGGAGTGTTAAAGGGATGGAACACCTGTTGAGGGCTTTATTGGAGTGTTAAAGGGATGGGACACCTGTTGAGGGCTTTATTGGAGTGTTAAAGGGATGGGACACCTGTTGAGGGCTTTATTGGAGTGTTAAAGGGATGGGACACCTGTTGAGGGCTTTATTGGAGTGTTAAAGGGATGGGACACCTGCTGAGGGCTTTATTGGAGTGTTAAAGGGATGGGACACCTGCTGAGGGCTTTATTGGAGAGTTAAAGGGATGGGACACCTGTTGAGGGCTTTATTGGAGTGTTAAAGGGATGGGACACCTGCTGAGGGCTTTATTGGAGTGTTAAAGGGATGGGACACCTGTTGAGGGCTTTATTGGAGTGTTAAAGCGATGGGACACCTGCTGAGGGCTTTATTGGAGTGTTAAAGCGATGGGACACCTGTTGAGGGCTTTATTGGAGTGTTAAAGGGATGGGAGACCTGTTAGAGAGATGTGACCTAAGCTGATTGGATGGGGAGGTTTAAAGGTCACAGCCACCGGCTGACACCATAACAATAGTGTGTGAGAATGAAGACAAACCTGTCAGATTTAAAGACATTGCCATGTTGCATTAAGCTCATGTTGTGTCTGAGTAGGAGTGCATGATTTGGATGATGCCTATGAAGTTGACAATGTTGACTCACATGCTTCTCTTTCTCTCCTTGTGTTCCCCCTCCCCCTCTCCCTGTGTCCTCCCTCTCTTCCTGTGTCCTCCCTCTCTCTCTCTCTCTCTCTCTCCCTGTGTCCTCCCTCCCTCTCTCTCTTCCTGTGTCCTCTCTTCCTGTGTCCTCTCTTCCTGTGTCCTCTCTTCTTGTGTCCTCCCTCTCTTCCTGTGTCCTCTCTTCTTGTGTCCTCCCTCTCTTCCTGTGTCCTCTCTTCTTGTGTCCTCCCTCTCTTCCTGTGTCCTCTCTCCTTGTGTCCTCCCTCCCTCTCTCTCTCCCTGTGCTCTCTCTCCCTGTGTCCTCCCTCCCTCTCTCTCTCTCCTTGTGTCCTCCCTCCCTCTCTCTCTCCCTGTGCTCTCTCTCCTTGTGTCCTCCCTCCCTCTCTCTCTCTCCCTGTGTCCTCCCTCCCTCTCTCGTGCTTTCTTTCTCCATCCAGAGGAAGTCTCTTAGAGACCAGTGGCTGATGGACGGCCCCTCTTCCCCCACATCCTCAGAGCCTCGCTCCCCACTGTGGGGCTCCCAGGCCCAGGAGATGGAGCAACACATAGACAAGTAGGAATCTCCTATTATATACCCCATACTCACTACATTAGCTGCATAGGGCTACATGTATACTCACCACGTTAGCTGTATAGGGCTACCTGTATACTCACTACATTACCTGTATAGGGCTACATGTATACTCACCACATTAGCTCTATAGGGCTACATGTTTACTCACCACGTTACATGTATACTCACTACGTTACCTGTATAGGGCTACCTGTATACTCACTACGTTACCTGTATAGGGCTACATGTATACTCACCACATTAGCTCTATAGGGCTACATGTTTACTCACCTAGTTACCTGTATAGGGCTACATGTATACTCACCACATTACCTGTATAGGGCTACATGTATACTTATGTTACCTGTATAGGGTTACCTGTATACTCACCACATTACCTGTATAGGGCTACATGTATACTCACTACATTACCTGTATAGGGTTACCTGTATACTCACTACATTACCTGTATAGGGCTACATGTATACTTACCACATTACCTGTATAGGGCTACCTGTATACTCATTATATTACCTGTATAGGGCTACCTGTATACTCATTACATTACCTGTATAGGGCTACCTATATACTCACCACATTACCTGTATAGGGCTACCTGTATACTCACTACGTTACCTGTATAGGGCTACCTGTATACTCACCACATGACCTGTATAGGGCTACCTGTATACTCACCACATTACCTGTACAGGGCTACCTGTATACTAACTAAATTACCTGTATAGGGCTACCTGTATACTCACCACGCCACATGTATACTCACTACATTACCTGTATAGGGCTACCTGTATACTCACCACATTACCTGTATAGGGCTACATGTATACTCACCACATTACCTGTATAGGGCTACCTGTATACTCACCACGTTACCTGTATAGGGCTACCTGTATACTCACCACATTACCTGTATAGGGCTACATGTATACTTACCACATTACCTGTATAGGGCTACCTGTATACTCACCACATTACCTGTATAGGGCTACCTGTATACTCACCACATTACCTGTATAGGGCTACCTGTATACTCACCACATTACCTGTATAGGGCTACCTGTATACTCACCACATTACCTGTATAGGGCTACATGTATACTCACCACATTACCTGTATACTCACTACATTACCTGTATAGGGCTACATGTATACTCACCACATTACCTGTATAGGGCTACATGTATACTCACTATGTTACCTGTATAGGGCTACCTGTATACTCACTACATTAGCTGTATAGGGCTACCTGTATACTCACTATGTTACCTGTATAGGGCTACCTGTATACTCACCACATTACCTGTATACTCACTACATTACCTGTATAGGGCTACATGTATACTCACCACATTACCTGTATAGGGCTACATGTATACTCACTATGTTACCTGTATAGGGCTACCTGTATACTCACTACATTAGCTGTATAGGGCTACCTGTATACTCACTATGTTACCTGTATAGGGCTACCTGTATACTCACCACATTACCTGTATACTCACTACATTACCTGTATAGGGCTACATGTATACTCACCACATTACCTGTATAGGGCTACATGTATACTCACTATGTTACCTGTATAGGGCTACCTGTATACTCACTACATTAGCTGTATAGGGCTACCTGTATACTCACTATGTTACCTGTATACTCACCACATTACCTGTATAGGGCTACCTGTATACTCACCACATTACCTGTATAGGGCTACCTGTATACTCACCACATTACCTGTATAGGGCTACATGTATACTCACTACATTACCTTTATAGGGCTACCTGTATACTCACCACGCTACATGTATACTCACTACGTTACCTGTATAGGGCTACATGTATACTCACCACATTACCTGTATAGGGCTACCTGTATACTCACCACATTACCTGTATACTCACTACATTACCTGTATAGGGCTACATGTATACTCACCACATTACCTGTATAGGGCTACATGTATACTCACTATGTTACCTGTATAGGGCTACCTGTATACTCACTACATTAGCTGTATAGGGCTACCTGTATACTCACTATGTTACCTGTATACTCACCACATTACCTGTATAGGGCTACATGTATACTCACCACATTACCTGTATACTCACCACATTACCTGTATAGGGCTACATGTATACTCACCACATTACCTGTATAGGGCTACATGTA
The DNA here is from genome assembly GCF_021184085.1 of Oncorhynchus gorbuscha. Taxonomy (NCBI): domain Eukaryota; kingdom Metazoa; phylum Chordata; class Actinopteri; order Salmoniformes; family Salmonidae; genus Oncorhynchus; species Oncorhynchus gorbuscha. The sequence continues at coordinate 5,905,719 of NC_060190.1, forward strand.
TACTCACCACATTACCTGTATAGGGCTACATGTTTACTCACTATGTTACCTGTATAGGGCTACCTGTATACTCACTACATTACCTGTATAGGGCTACCTGTATACTCACTACATGACCTGTATAGGGCTACATGTTTACTCACTATGTTACCTGTATAGGGCTACCTGTATACTCACCACGCCACATGTATACTCACTACATTACCTGTATAGGGCTACCTGTATACTCACCACATTACCTGTATAGGGCTACATGTATACTCACCACATTACCTGTATAGGGCTACCTGTATACTCACCACGTTACCTGTATAGGGCTACCTGTATACTCACCACATTACCTGTATAGGGCTACATGTATACTTACCACATTACCTGTATAGGGCTACCTGTATACTCACCACATTACCTGTATAGGGCTACCTGTATACTCACCACATTACCTGTATAGGGCTACCTGTATACTCACCACATTACCTGTATAGGGCTACCTGTATACTCACCACATTACCTGTATAGGGCTACATGTATACTCACCACATTACCTGTATACTCACTACATTACCTGTATAGGGCTACATGTATACTCACCACATTACCTGTATAGGGCTACATGTATACTCACTATGTTACCTGTATAGGGCTACCTGTATACTCACTACATTAGCTGTATAGGGCTACCTGTATACTCACTATGTTACCTGTATAGGGCTACCTGTATACTCACCACATTACCTGTATACTCACTACATTACCTGTATAGGGCTACATGTATACTCACCACATTACCTGTATAGGGCTACATGTATACTCACTATGTTACCTGTATAGGGCTACCTGTATACTCACTACATTAGCTGTATAGGGCTACCTGTATACTCACTATGTTACCTGTATAGGGCTACCTGTATACTCACCACATTACCTGTATACTCACTACATTACCTGTATAGGGCTACATGTATACTCACCACATTACCTGTATAGGGCTACATGTATACTCACTATGTTACCTGTATAGGGCTACCTGTATACTCACTACATTAGCTGTATAGGGCTACCTGTATACTCACTATGTTACCTGTATACTCACCACATTACCTGTATAGGGCTACCTGTATACTCACCACATTACCTGTATAGGGCTACCTGTATACTCACCACATTACCTGTATAGGGCTACATGTATACTCACTACATTACCTTTATAGGGCTACCTGTATACTCACCACGCTACATGTATACTCACTACGTTACCTGTATAGGGCTACATGTATACTCACCACATTACCTGTATAGGGCTACCTGTATACTCACCACATTACCTGTATACTCACTACATTACCTGTATAGGGCTACATGTATACTCACCACATTACCTGTATAGGGCTACATGTATACTCACTATGTTACCTGTATAGGGCTACCTGTATACTCACTACATTAGCTGTATAGGGCTACCTGTATACTCACTATGTTACCTGTATACTCACCACATTACCTGTATAGGGCTACATGTATACTCACCACATTACCTGTATACTCACCACATTACCTGTATAGGGCTACATGTATACTCACCACATTACCTGTATAGGGCTACATGTATACTCACCACATTACCTGTATAGGGCTACATGTTTACTCACTATGTTACCTGTATAGGGCTACCTGTATACTCACTACATTACCTGTATAGGGCTACATGTTTACTCACTATGTTACCTGTATAAGGCTACCTGTATACTCACTATGTTACCTGTATAGGGCTACCTGTATACTGACTATGTTACCTGTATAGGGCTACATGTTTACTCACCACGTTACCTGTATAGGGCTACATGTATACTCACCACATTACCTGTATAGGGCTACATGTATACTCACCACATTACCTGTATAGGGCTACATGTATACTCACCACATTACCTGTATAGGGCTACATGTTTACTCACCACATTACCTGTATAGGGCTACATGTATACTCACCACATTACCTGTATAGGGCTACATGTATACTCACCACATTACCTGTATAGGGCTACATGTATACTCACCACATTACCTGTATAGGGCTACATGTATACTCACCACATTACCTGTATAGGGCTACATGTATACTCACCACATTACCTGTATAGGGCTACATGTATACTCACCACATTACCTGTATAGGGCTACATGTATACTCACCACATTACCTGTATAGGGCTACATGTATACTCACCACATTACCTGTATAGGGCTACATGTTTACTCACCACGTTACCTGTATAGGGCTACATGTTTACTCACTATGTTACCTGTATAGGGCTACATGTTTACTCACTATGTTACCTGTATAGGGCTACATGTATACTCACTACATGACCTGTATAGGGCTACCTGTATACTCACTACATGACCTGTATAGGGCTACATGTTTACTCACTATGTTACCTGTATAGGGCTACATGTATACTCACTACATGACCTGTATAGGGCTACATGTTTACTCACTATGTTACCTGTATAGGGCTACATGTATACTCACTACATGACCTGTATAGGGCTACATGTTTACTCACTATGTTACCTGTATAGGGCTACATGTATACTCACTACATGACCTGTATAGGGCTACATGTTTACTCACTATGTTACCTGTATAGGGCTACATGTATACTCACTACATGACCTGTATAGGGCTACATGTTTACTCACTATGTTACCTGTATAGGGCTACATGTATACTCACTACATGACCTGTATAGGGCTACCTGTATACTCACTACATGACCTGTATAGGGCTACATGTTTACTCACTATGTTACCTGTATAGGGCTACATGTATACTCACTACATGACCTGTATAGGGCTACCTGTATACTCACTACATGACCTGTATAGGGCTACCTGTATACTCACTACATGACCTGTATAGGGCTACATGTTTACTCACTATGTTACCTGTATAGGGCTACATGTATACTCACTACATGACCTGTATAGGGCTACATGTTTACTCACTATGTTACCTGTATAGGGCTACATGTATACTCACTACATGACCTGTATAGGGCTACATGTTTACTCACTATGTTACCTGTATAGGGCTACATGTATACTCACTACATGACCTGTATAGGGCTACCTGTATACTCACTACATTACCTGTATAGGGCTACATGTTTACTCACTATGTTACCTGTATAGGGCTACCTGTATACTCACTACATTACCTGTATAGGGCTACATGTTTACTCACTATGTTACCTGTATAGGGCTACCTGTATACTCACTACGTTACCTGTATAGGGCTACCTGTATACTCACTACATTACCTGTATAGGGCTACATGTTTACTCACTATGTTACCTGTATAGGGCTACCTGTATACTCACTACGTTACCTGTATAGGGCTACCTGTATACTCACTACATGACCTGTATAGGGCTACATGTTTACTCACTATGTTACCTGTATAGGGCTAGATACTTATTAGATACTCTCGATGCTTGGTTCACACCATAGATACCATACTCACCACACTTTCTTTCTAGGGCTTTCTATACTCTCAACTCTTATGTGTTGTGCTGTATGTGCAGTGTGTTTGTAGGAGGCCAGCCTCACCTCATAGTCTACACAGTAGCTGTATGAAGACTCTTATTCTCTAAGACATTCTATGCTCTCCATGTTGTCTGTCTAGGGTTGTGGCTGTTTGTTAGATCCCAGCTTCAGATTATACACCCACCTCTGACTTTAGTGGTTATAGTCTCTACACCTCGTAGGGGTTATAGTCTCTGCACCTCGTAGGGATTATAGTCTCTACACCTCGTAGGGGTAAAAGTCTCTACACCTCGTAGGGGTTATAGTCTCTACACCTCGTAGGGGTTATAGTCTCTACACCTCGTAGGGGTAAAAGTCTCTACACCTCGTAATGGTTATAGTCTCTGTACCTCGTAGGGGTTATAGTCTCTGTACCTCGTAGCGGTAAAAGTCTCTACACCTCGTATGGGTTATAGTCTCTGTACCTCATAGGGGTTATAGTCTCTTTACCTCGTAGGGGTTATAGTCGTTGTACCTCGTAGGGGTTATAGTCTCTTTACCTCGTAGGGGTTATAGTCTCTTTACCTCGTAGGGGTTATAGTCGTTGTACCTCGTAGGGGTTATAGTCTCTGTACCTCGTAGGGGTTATAGTCTCTGTACATCGTAGGGGTTATTGTCTCTTTACCTCGTAGGGGTTATAGTCGTTGTACCTCGTAGGGGTTATTGTCTCTTTACCTCGTAGGGGTTATAGTCTCTGTACCTCGTAGGGGTTATAGTCTCTGTACATCGTAGGGGTTATTGTCTCTTTACCTCGTAGGGGTTATAGTCGTTGTACCTCGTAGGGGTTATAGTCTCTGTACATCGTAGGGGTTATTGTCTCTTTACCTCGTAGGGGTTATAGTCGTTGTACCTCGTAGGGGTTATAGTCTCTGTACCTCGTAGGGGTAAAAGTCTCTACACCTCGTAGGGGTTATAGTCTCTGCACCTCGTAGGGGTTATAGTCTCTATACCTCGTAGGGGTTATAGTCTCTACACCTCGTAGGGGTTATAGTCTCTACACCTCGTAGGGGTTATAGTCTCTACACCTCGTAGGGGTTATAGTCTCTACACCTCGTAGGGGTTATAGTCTCTGTACCTCGTAGGGGTTATAGTCTCTACACCTCGTAGGGGTTATAGTCTCTACACCTCGTAGGGGTTATAGTCTCTGTACCTCGTAGGGGTTATAGTCGCTGTACCTCGTAGGGGTTATAGTCTCTGTACCTCGTAGGGGTTATAGTCTCTGTACCTCGTAGGGGTTATAGTTTCTTTACCTCGTAGTGTATTTACATGTATTGTAAGTGTCTGATAGCACTACCTTTTTATCAATGTGAGGTTAAAAGTGAATGGTTTGTTCTGGCTGAGGTTGGAACTGAACGCTAAAGAACTGTGTGTCTGTGTGTGTGTCAGGTTGCAGACAGAGAGTCAACGGTTAACGGAGGAGGAGGAGAAACTGGAGCAGCAGATGGAAGATGGCCGAGCTGTGAGTGACACACACACCGTCTTACTATACTTGTGAAGACCTTTTGGGGACCAACAATTGATTCACATTTTTCCCCTAAACTCTTAATTCTAATCCTAAAATATATTTTTTTACAAGTCAGGACTGGCCTCACTTGGTTTACTACTCTTGTGAGGACATCTGGCACTAAAATGTGCGCACCTACACACACCTACAGACACAGAGAGAATTAGGATGGCCAAGCTGTGAGTAACGCACATAAACACTCACTGATGCACGCAGACCAATTGAATGGGCTAGCTAGAATACATGCTAGAACAAGTAGCCCCAATCATTACGTCCGTTCTTCCCACCAGTCCTGACCGACGAGGCTCCTTTCAGAGGAATAATACATCCCATAATAATACGTCCATGCAGCTTTGATGTAGCACCTCTCGTTCAGAGGCAGGAGCTTTACCAAGACCAAGCCCTCCTTGCATCAACAATGTACCATGCAGCTTTGATGTAGCACCTCTCGTTCAGAGGCAGGAGCTTTACCAAGACCAAGCCCTCCTTGCATCAACAATGTACCATGCAGCTTTGATGTAGCACCTCTCGTTCAGAGGCAGGAGCTTTACCAAGACCAAGCCCTCCTTGCATCAACAATGTACCATGCAGCTTTGATGTAGCACCTCTCGTTCAGAGGCAGGAGCTTTACCAAGACCAAGCCCTCCTTGCATCAACAATGTACCATGCAGCTTTGATGTAGCACCTCTCGTTCAGAGGCAGGAGCTTTACCAAGACCAAGCCCTCCTTGCATCAACAATGTACCATGCAGCTTTGATGTAGCACCTCTCGTTCAGAGGCAGGAGCTTTACCAAGACCAAGCCCTCCTTGCATCAACAATGTACCATGCAGCTTTGATGTAGCACCTCTCGTTCAGAGGCAGGAGCTTTACCAAGACCAAGCCCTCCTTGCATCAACAATGTACCATGCAGCTTTGATGTAGCACCTCTCGTTCAGAGGCAGGAGCTTTACCAAGACCAAGCCCTCCTTGCATCAACAATGTACCATGCAGCTTTGATGTAGCACCTCTCGTTCAGAGGCAGGAGCTTTACCAAGACCAAGCCCTCCTTGCATCAACAATGTACCATGCAGCTTTGATGTAGCACCTCTCGTTCAGAGGCAGGAGCTTTACCAAGACCAAGCCCTCCTTGCATCAACAATGTACCATGCAGCTTTGATGTAGCACCTCTCGTTCAGAGGCAGGAGCTTTACCAAGACCAAGCCCTCCTTGCATCAACAATGTACCATGCAGCTTTGATGTAGCACCTCTCGTTCAGAGGCAGGAGCTTTACCAAGACCAAGCCCTCCTTGCATCAACAATGTACCATGCAGCTTTGATGTAGCACCTCTCGTTCAGAGGCAGGAGCTTTACCAAGACCAAGCCCTCCTTGCATCAACAATGTACCATGCAGCTTTGATGTAGCACCTCTCGTTCAGAGGCAGGAGCTTTACCAAGACCAAGCCCTCCTTGCATCAACAATGTACCATGCAGCTTTGATGTAGCACCTCTCGTTCAGAGGCAGGAGCTTTACCAAGACCAAGCCCTCCTTGCATCAACAATGTACCATGCAGCTTTGATGTAGCACCTCTCGTTCAGAGGCAGGAGCTTTACCAAGACCAAGCCCTCCTTGCATCAACAATGTACCATGCAGCTTTGATGTAGCACCTCTCGTTCAGAGGCAGGAGCTTTACCAAGACCAAGCCCTCCTTGCATCAACAATGTACCATGCAGCTTTGATGTAGCACCTCTCGTTCAGAGGCAGGAGCTTTACCAAGACCAAGCCCTACTTGCATCAACAATGTACCATGCAGCTTTGATGTAGCACCTCTCGTTCAGAGGCAGGAGCTTTACCAAGACCAAGCCCTCCTTGCATCAACAATGTACCATGCAGCTTTGATGTAGCACCTCTCGTTCAGAGGCAGGAGCTTTACCAAGACCAAGCCCTCCTTGCATCAACAATGTACCATGCAGCTTTGATGTAGCACCTCTCGTTCAGAGGCAGGAGCTTTACCAAGACCAAGCCCTCCTTGCATCAACAATGTACCATGCAGCTTTGATGTAGCACCTCTCGTTCAGAGGCAGGAGCTTTACCAAGACCAAGCCCTCCTTGCATCAACAATGTACCATGCAGCTTTGATGTAGCACCTTTCGTTCAGAGGCAGGAGCTTTACCAAGACCAAGCCCTCCTTGCATCAACAATGTACCATGCAGCTTTGATGTAGCACCTCTCGTTCAGAGACAGGAGCTTTACCAAGACCAAGCCCTCCTTGCATCAACAATGTACCATGCAGCTTTGATGTAGCACCTCTCGTTCAGAGACAGGAGCTTTACCAAGACCAAGCCCTCCTTGCATCAACAATGTACCATGCAGCTTTGATGTAGCACCTCTCGTTCAGAGGCAGGAGCTTTACCAAGACCAAGCCCTCCTTGCATCAACAATGTACCATGCAGCTTTGATGTAGCACCTTTCGTTCAGAGGCAGGAGCTTTACCAAGACCAAGCCCTCCTTGCATCAACAATGTACCATGCAGCTTTGATGTAGCACCTCTCGTTCAGAGGCAGGAGCTTTACCAAGACCAAGCCCTCCTTGCATCAACAATGTACCATGCAGCTTTGATGTAGCACCTCTCGTTCAGAGGCAGGAGCTTTACCAAGACCAAGCCCTCCTTGCATCAACAATGTACCATGCAGCTTTGATGTAGCACCTCTCGTTCAGAGGCAGGAGCTTTACAAAGACCAAGCCCTCCTTGCATCAACAATGTACCATGCAGCTTTGATGTAGCACCTCTCGTTCAGAGGCAGGAGCTTTACCAAGACCAAGCCCTCCTTGCATCAACAATGTACCATGCAGCTTTGATGTAGCACCTCTCGTTCAAAGGCAGGAGCTTTACCAAGACCAAGCCCTCCTTGCATCAACAATGTACCATGCAGCTTTGATGTAGCACCTCTCGTTCAGAGACAGGAGCTTTACCAAGACCAAGCCCTCCTTGCATCAACAATGTACCATGCAGCTTTGATGTAGCACCTCTCGTTCAGAGACAGGAGCTTTACCAAGACCAAGCCCTCCTTGCATCAACAATGTACCATGCAGCTTTGATGTAGCACCTCTCGTTCAGAGGCAGGAGCTTTACCAAGACCAAGCCCTCCTTGCATCAACAATGTACCATGCAGCTTTGATGTAGCACCTCTCGTTCAGAGACAGGAGCTTGACCAAGCCCTCCTTGCATCAACAATGTACCATGCAGCTTTGATGTAGCACCTCTCGTTCAGAGACAGGAGCTTTACCAAGACCAAGCCCTCCTTGCATCAACAATGTACCATGCAGCTTTGATGTAGCACCTCTCGTTCAGAGGCAGGAGCTTTACCAAGACCAAGCCCTCCTTGCATCAACAATGTACCATGCAGCTTTGATGTAGCACCTCTTGTTCAGAGGCAGGAGCTTTACCAAGACCAAGCCCTCCTTGCATCAACAATGTACCACTTAGACGTGTGATCGCTCCACCTCAAGGCAACTGTGACTGTTTACCTCAGAATGACCTTGTATTTTACAACAAAGAATTCTCCTCCTCTTCAAGTCTTTTGTTCTTATGTTTGTATTTCTTCTCCTAACCTTTGATTTTAGAGGTTGTAGAGACGGGAATCGCACGCCGAGCGTGTTGTTTAGTCTCGTAGCCAAGGAGCAGACCGGTGAAGGTTGACTCGTATGATAGTGGGGGTTTTTGTGGCATGGCAGAGATGGGGCTACCCTCAACACTGAGCTTTTGTTATAAAGGGGTTGTCCTCCCACCCTCTTTAAAGGTCGACTCGGTGATCCGACGTAGAAGCAGAAAGTAAAACGCCATAGTGGGTCAATTTCCGTAACAACTAAGAGCGCTGAAGCGCGAGGTTCAACTTCTATGCTGTTTCGGTGCCCTGGCTACCAGGCTGTAACTGAGAGAACCCCGTACACACGCGCAGATACTGTGTGAGAGGGAAGTCTTTGCATCTCACTCATCTCAATATCTGCGGCGCTGCTTGTGGCAACGTCATTTCACTGAGTCTACTTTTTTAAAGTAGGGATATTAGTTATTGAGTAGTCGCTGGTGGATGCTGGGCCCTAAAGTCTCATTAGCTCCCTCTTGTGGGTTGAAAATGCGTGAATGACATTGCTCATCTACCCTTTTATAATGGCATTCCTCATCTAGGGTCATGTGGTTGGAGTGTCTAACCCCGCCCCTGTCTGTCTCCTCCAATAGAATGCAGCGGTGGCGGTGGTGGAGGCTACAGCAGGTAGGTGTCACCCGTCTCTGAATGAATGAGCGACTGTCTAGCTGTCATCACCGGTTACTGTGGGCAACCGCTGGTAGCAGTCGTTGCTCCACTAGCTTGATATTACTTGACCCAATCAATTGAATTGTTGAAAGATAAAATAATACATCTTTGTTTCTGTTTGAGTTGGTAATGAATGTGATGTGTGGTAAAAAGACATCGTAAATAACCCAATAGATTTGAACAGAATCGGGACAGTTGAATGTTGGGCTTAATAAACACTGATTTAAAAAGAGTCTTATTTCCATATATTCCCACAGAAGCAGACCAAGCAGTTATCTTGGAGAATGGACAGGAAGAAGTAGAGGCTGAATCCGGTAAGGGGTTAACAATGTTATCTTCACCCTTCACATCTTCACCCTTCACATCTTCACCCTTCACATCTTCATCCTTCATCCTTCACTCTTCATCATTCACTCTTCATCCTTCACTCTGAATCAATTGAAATGGGTTGTAGTCCCAGAAGACACTACAGACTGTACTGGCCTTTTGATGGTATTTGTATTACAAAGGCAATACGTTGTATTCATTCGTCAGTGGAAGTTCATACATGCATACAGTATCTATGCATTTGAATGAGATGGAATACATATAAATTGATGCTGATGAAGAATCTCATGTGTGAAGTTATCAGGGGAAAGCATAGAAATATAATTTCTAGAACGTGAAAATTCCTTTAGACCACTGCTGTTTGGCTGCACCATGATGGGTCTAGTAATTCTATTTCTATGTGGCAAAGAGCACACAACACAAGCCAAGTCAGTGGAAATGATCTGGTTGGTTGGATTCAGGGTCACAGGGACCGGCAACATGCCTTAGGCTTGGTGCTGAAATCTCACTCCTATCATTAGGACCTTCTGTCATGAGTCCAGAACAGCGTTGATTCTGGAAGCTGCTCTCTCTTCACTTCTTTTAGATTTCTAATATCACTCGTCCCATTGGCCGGCCTCTTTTCTTGTCTTTCTCCTTTACTCTCCATAACTTTCTCCAAGTTTCTACAAATGTTCCACTCTCCTGCTTCTTCCGTGCTCACTATTCTAGCTGGACTTTCCAGAGCTTGGTAAGATTCATGTGCATCCTTGCCAAGGGTCTTGCTGATAGAAGACTGGGAAAATGAGTGAAACATTTCCTAACTATGATCTGTCTGTCTTGTCACAGTTTTAGGAACAGTTGAGGCAGCACTATTGGAACGAACTGAGATCCTCACCAATGGGAGAGGAGAGGGGGAGGGGCAAGCTGCTACCCACAATGCATCAGAGGAGGGCGGACTGCACAACGGGACCAACGGTCCAGTGACAGTCGTCCCTGAAGATGGTGCCATTACCATGACGTTCCTGGGGTTCACGGAGGCGGAGCAAGGCGATGCTCCGGTAATCGAGGAAGGAGGACTGATCATGATGCGAGCGGAGCGAGTGATTATCAATGACGAGGGAGACGAGCTGGCAAATGATCTTTCCTCTATCGGTCAGGAACAGGAAGTAGACTCGGCCGCGTCCAATCAGAGGTCAGAATCTCCTGAGGAAGGAGGAATTGAGAAGGCGAAACCAGAGACAACTCCTGAAGAGTCCTCAGAAGTAGCAAAAGAGACTGAGACAGAGGCAGACACAGTAACCGGAGGTTTAGGAGAAGGACAGATGGACATAGTAACTGGAGGTTTAGGAGAAGGACAGATGGACACAGTAATAGGAGATTTAGGAGAAGGACAGATGGACACAGTAACTGGAGATTTAGGAGAAGGACAGATGGACATAGTAATAGGAGATTTAGGAGAAGGACAGATGGACATAGTAACTAGAGATTTAGGAGAAGGACAGATGGACACAGTAATAGGAGATTTAGGAGAAGGACAGATGGACATAGTAACTAGAGATTTAGGAGAAGGACAGATGGACACAGTAATAGGAGATTTAGGAGAAGGACAGATGGAGGGTGTGGGAAACAGTGGTGGAGAAGAAGAGGCACAGCCAGTAGAGGAAGCTCCTTTGTCTGACTTGCAGGCCCCAGATGGCATTGTGGCTGCCGTTCCCGTCTACTCTGAGACCTTACTCACCCCCAGGCCCGACGCAGAGGGAGAGGCTGCAGGCGAGCCGGCAGAGGGCGATGTGGAAGTGAAGACTGAAGTGGAAGTCGAGGGGGAAGAGGAGGCCTCGGTGGCCCCAGAATCAGCCATCCTCCCTGGGGGCCAGTTCCTGGAGGTGTCCCTAGTGGAGCCCCGGACTGAGCCAGAGCAGGAGCCCCTGCTGTTCCCATCCAAGGCCCAGACCCTGGCCTTGGGGGAGCAGGCTCCAGCCGCCCCAGAGACACTGACCGCTACCAGGGGAGAGGCGGAGGGAGGGGTCGATGTGGCTCCCAAACGCAAGACCTGCCAGTGCTGCTCTGTCATGTGATCAATCATTTAATTCGCTCTCTATCTCTACCAAATTCTCCAATGCTTTCTCTGTCTAATACTACAAGAGGGACTTGAGTCTGCCTCTAACACTGTGAATGATGGGGGGGTGGTAAGATGGTGTTATTACTGAAGTGCCTTGTGGATCTCCTTCCCTAAGGGTATAGCTCAGTTACCCATCCAGAGGAACCTGGGTTTTGTTCAGTAGGGCGAAATGTTTTGAAATGAAAATTCAAAACCATTGTTTTTCTTATTGGACCAGGTCCAGGTAGGCCCTCCCTGTTCGAGTCGGTTTTGTTTTATTTTATTTTGATGAACACAACCCTGATGAACACAACCCTGATGAACACAACCCTGATGAACACAACACTGATGAACACAACACTGATGAACACAACCCTGATGAACACAACCCTGATGAACACAACCCTGATGAACACAACCCTGATGAACACAACACTGATGAACACAACCCTGATGAACTCAGTATTTTTTTCTAATGAACACAACCCTGTTAGCCTTGGCTGTGTTACTGTTGGCTGGTACTGAGAATGAAAGACCAGTCTTGATCCATTATGCTATATCTGTGTATCCTTCCTACTATTCACACAGAACCTGCTTTAAACTGAACTGTGCAGGCTGTGATAAGAGTTCTGTTTGGGGGGGCGCTTATGTGTGTTTTTAGTTAATTATTTTACAAGGGAAATGCTTATCGAAGGCCCTTATCTTATTTTGTCCAATGCAAGGCCTGAGGATTGAATCATGACCAGTACAGTAGGTATGTGTCAGAAAGGCCTGAGGTTGAATCATGACCAGTACAGTAGGTATGTGTCAGAAAGGCCTGTGGGTTGAATCATGACCAGTACAGTAGGTATGTGTCAGAAAGGCCTGAGGGTTGAATCATGACCAGTACAGTAGGTATGTGTCAGAAAGGCCTGTGGGTTGAATCATGACCAGTACAGTAGGTATGTGTCAGAAAGGCCTGAGGGTTGAATCATGACCAGTACAGTAGGTATGTGTCAGAAAGGCCTGAGTGTTGAATCATGACCAGTACAGTAGGTATGTGTCAGAAAGGCCTGTGGGTTGAATCATGACCAGTACAGTAGGTATGTGTCAGAAAGGCCTGTGGGTTGAATCATGACCAGTACAGTAGGTATGTGTCAGAAAGGCCTGAGGGTTGAATCATGACCAGTACAGTAGGTATGTGTCAGAAAGGCCTGAGGGTTGAATCATGACCAGTACAGTAGGTATGTGTCAGAAAGGCCTGAGGGTTGAATCATGACCAGTACAGTAGGTATGTGTCAGAAAGGCCTGTGGGTTGAATCATGACCAGTATAGTAGGTATGTGTCAGAAAGGCCTGAGGGTTGAATCATGACCAGTACAGTAGGTATGTGTCAGAAAGGCCTGAGGGTTGAATCATGACCAGTACAGTAGGTATGTGTCAGAAAGGCCTGAGGGTTGAATCATGACCAGTACAGTAGGTATGTGTCAGAAAGGCCTGAGGGTTGAATCATGACCAGTACAGTAGGTATGTGTCACAAATGAAACCCTAGTCCTAACAAAGTGCTCTACTGTTGACCAGGGTCTATGGTCTCTGGTTGAAAGTAGGTCACTGAGTGTACAAAACATTAGGAACACCTGCTCTTTCCATGACAGACTGACCAGGTGAAAGCTATGATCCCTTATTGATGCCACTTGTTAAATTCACTTGCACATGGATTGTGTGCCATTGAGGGTCAATGGGCAAGCAACATATTGAAATGCCTTTGAACAGGGTTTGGTAACAGGTGTCAGGCGCACCGGTTTCAGTGTTAAGAACTGCCACAGCTTTCTGTGTGGATTAAGAAAGGAGCCCCACTCAAAGGACAGCCAACCAACTTGACACAACTGTGGGAAGCATTGGAGTCAACATGTTTTAATCTTATTTTGGTCCATTATCAATTGTTAAAGGGAAAGTATGTTTTTATATCTAAATTCTATGCATTTTATTTTCTCAGTGTATTTTCCATAGAATAAAAACAGTGCTCTGACATGTATATAGCCACCATGAAATCAAGTGGGAGTGGGGGTTTATGTATATCTTTCTTTCAACGGGATACTTTTGAACTATTCAATAATGGTTTAGTGATTAAACTGACACTTGTGAAATATTATTTGATGTCCTGTCTCCTGTCTCACCATTTGTCAACATTGGACAATGAAAAACTACCATGTTGCTCCATTCTAAGCTAAAACACACAGATTATGGAGTAACCTTTGACGGAAGAGTCCAAACACACAACTGTGCATCCCAAATGGCACCCCGCTCCCTTCATAGTGCACTATCTTTGACCAGGGCTCTTGGGCACTAGGGTGCCATTTGGAATGCAGACACTAACTTTTTCCCACACAGGCTTTTGCCACACCAGTGCTCTGAACATAGCAAAGGTCATTGTATTTTATGAACTGTGTGGTTTGTGCCCTGGATGCTGATTGTCTGATAGCTGTGGTATATCAGACCGTATACCACGGGTATGACAAAACCAGTCATTTGTTTCCTTGGTAACCAGTTTATAATAGCAATAAGACACCTCAGGGTTTGTGGTATGTGGCCAATATATCATGGCCTGTATCCAGGCACTCCGTGTTGATTTGTGCATAAGAACAGCCTTTAGCCTTGGTATATTGGCCAAATACCACACCCCTCTCGTGCCTTATTACTTAAGTATGCTATACCAAAGCAATACTGTTTGTCTGTAGAAAAAACTCTTACTAAGAAATGTATTAATTGGGAGAGTATAAAAATGGGACAGCAGGTAGCCTAGTGGCTAAGAGCATTGGGACAGTAACCAAAAGATCACTGGTTTGAATGAGCACAAAACTGTACATGAGATGAGCATTAAAAAAACTTTTTTTATTTTGCAATCCTGGAATTTGCCATAGAAAAGAGTCCTTTTCCTGGCACTATAACTGTGCAACTTTCTGACATTTCAAGAACATTTCACCATAGCAGGACAGCAGAGCTTTGACTGGACCCCTCTATCCCAGCACCAGTGTTCTATACACACAGACACATCAATGAAGTATAGACATACTGTTGATATAGAAATACAAGATAATTATAGTGATACATGTTTTAGATATGATAGATATACTGTAGATATGGTGTATAGATATAGTGAAACCTAGATACTGAAGCCATGTTCGCTCTATATGCCACAGCTCTCCTCTGCTTCCTGTCTTCGAGCCAATCAGCTCCTGCTGCTGCTCTAGGCTGTGAGGACCTCCTTAAGCCCATGGATCCACAACGACTAGACCAGCAGCTCTTGGGAAGATGGGCCCTCATCGTAGACAGTGTGAGCCACCCCTGGTATTACTCAACCAAATTAGCTCTCAAGGTAGCACCCTATTCCCTACATGGCACCCTCTTCCCTGTATGTAGAGCACTGCTTTTGTCCGTGGTCTAAATTAAAGCTTGATAAAGGGAATAGGGTGCCATTTTGGATTAAATTGCATTTTACTTGTCATTCCCCATTTATTCATTGCAATTGTTTTTTTATAGTTTTTTTTTAAATATTGTGATTGTTTCTATTGTTTTTGTGGCTGCTGTATGAAAACCAATAATAACCACATCTCTTCTCTCACAGAGAGAAGACAGTCACCATGGAGTTTACATCTGCTACCAACACCAGAACCGGAACCGGCATGGCGGCTGGTGCAAGTAGTGTATATACCCGACAGCATCCCCATTGTCAACGGCAACAGCACCTTCCAGTTAGACATGAGGGGCTTTTGGAACATCACTGGGGTCTCCCTGGAGACCTCCTGCCCAGACTTCCTGGTGATGAGGTGGGTAGCATGATTAACTACAGTACCCATAATGCTCTGTGGAACATAAACCTGTTTGGTCTCATTAAAGATGTTATTCAAGCTAAGGTAATGGTATCTCATCTCCTTTTCAATACAAGGTGAGGTCCGTAATAAGGGTGTCACGGAGCTGTATTTCCTGAGGAAGGTGGAGGACGGGACAGAGGTGGAGGGCGTGGCGGGAAAGAGGTGGAGGGCGGGACAGGTGGAGGGCGGGTCGGGGCGGGACAGAGGTGGAGGGCGGGACGGGACAGAGGTGGAGGACGGGACGGGACAGAGGTGGAGGAAGAGGAGATGGAGGAGTTCAGGAAACGTGGCGTTCTTCCCGTCGTCAGTGCTGATGTATCTTGGGAAATCCCTCTGTGATTCCTCTCGTCCCTGATTCCCGGCCCTCTTAAGACGGGTAGAAGAAGACCCATCAATGTGATGGAAGTATAAATTCTGGGAGAGACGGGGCAGTGAAAGAGAGACGTGGTGACACTTTTTTTCTGTGTTGTAATAAATCAGTTCTGTATGTACTGTTTGTCAATGTACTGTATGCTTGTACTGTACTGAATGATTCATCATATTCTGGCTTCTTTAACAGATTTAATGACATTCATTGAGTTAAAGTCCTAGAGCTTCAGTTAATTCACAGAGACAGTGGAATCCAGTAGGGATGTTCACAGCAAATTCTTCAGCATTGAATCAACTCTGAGTGTTCAATTTAACACTTTTCCAGAGTCTATAGGGTCCACACTATTCAGAGCTAAAACTTTGTTAGGAGCTGATGCCATTACACTTTCTCAGTGTTAAGGCCTGCAGTTTTACAGGAGCTCATTTTGGGTGTTGACTATTTGAATCAGGTGTGCCAGTTCAGGGTTAAAACAAAAATGTGAACCGTCTGGGGGGCGAGGAGAGGGTTGGGAAACCATGTAGTAGAGAATGCTGTCGGGCTTCACTTTTAGCTTACTCATCAGAATCTTCTGCTGTGGTGTTATAAACCTAAATATTCCCCCCCAAAAAATATTTTCGATAGAATGTTTTCACGTTTTAAGAGTATTTAGGTTTTTAAAGATATTTGTATATTGTGTATTTTGAAGTACAGTACCAGTCAACACACCTACTCATTCAAGGGTTTTTCTTCATTTTTACTGTTTTCTACATTGTAGAATAAAAGTGAAGACATCAAAACTATGAAATAACACATATGGAATCATTGTAGTAACCTAAAAAGTGTTAAACAAATTCAAATATATTTTAGATTCTTTAAAAGTAGCCACCCTTAGCCTTGATGACAGCTTTGCACACTCTTGGAATTCTCTAAACCAGCTTCATGAAGTAGTTACCTGGAATGCATTTCAATTAACAGGTGTGCCTTGTTAAATTGTGAAATGTATTTTCTTCTTAATATGTTTGAGCCAATCAGTTGTGTTGTGATAAGGTAGGGGTGGTATACAGAAGATGGCCCTATTTGGTAAAATACCAAGTCCATATTATGGCAAGAACAGCTCAAATAAGCAAAGAGATATGACAGTCCATCATTACTTTCCAAGAAATGAAGGTCAGTTAATCTGGAAAATCAACCAACTCTAAACCATAGGGTTTTACAAGCCAAACTTTTCTTGTCAACAAAGGCAGAATCTCTACGAACAATACAAACCTGTTTTTATCCAGGGTGTTCCAATTTCCACAACTAGGCATTTATAGACATGAAAGTAAAAGTTAGAATTGTTAAATAAATACCTCATTGCGGTACGATGCTAAGCCACACCAGTGCTCTGAACATACAACAGGTTAATTGCACTTCGTATTGTACCAGGGCAATTCTTAAAATGTTATTTCACCTTTATTTAACCAGGTAGGCTAGTTGAGAAAAAGTTCTCATTTACAACTGCGGCCTGGCCAAGATAAAGCAAAACAGAGTTACACATGGGATAAACAAACGTATAGTCAATAACACAATTGATACACTGTATGTCTGCAGAAAAACTAGGAGAATCCTAGAAGTGTTAGGAGAACACTAGGAGAGCACTAGATGAACACTAGAAGAGTTAGGAGAACACTAGAAGAGTTAGGAGAACACTAGAAGAGTTAAGAGAACACTAAAAGAATTAGGAGAACACTAGAAGAGTTAGGAGAACACTAGGAGAGCACAAGAAGAACACTAGAAGAGTTAGGATAACACTAGAAGAGTTAAGAGAACACTAAAAGAATTAGGAGAACACTAGAAGAGTTAGGAGAACACTAGGAGAGCACTAGAAGAACACTAGAAGAGTTAGGAGAACACTAGGAGAGCACTAGAAGAACACTAGAAGAGTTAGGAGAACACTAGGAGAGCACTAGAAGAACACTAGAAGAGTTAGGAGAACACTAGGAGAGCACTAGAAGAACACTAGAAGAGTTAGGAGAACACTAGGAGAGCACTAGAAGAACACTAGAAGAGTTAGGAGAACACTAGGAGAGCACTAGAAGAACACTAGAAGAGTTAGGAGAACACTAGGAGAGCACTAGAAGAACACTAGAAGAGTTAGAAGAACACTAGGAGAGCACTAGAAGAACACTAGAAGAGTTAGGAGAACACTAGGAGAGCACTAGAAGAACACTAGAAGAGTTAGGAGAACACTAGGAGAGCACTAGAAGAACACTAGAAGAGTTAGGATAACACTAGGAGAGTTAGGAGAACACTAGAAGAGTTAGGAGAACACTAGGAGAGTTAAGAGAACACTAAAAGAATTAGGAGAACACTAGAAGAGTTAGGAGAACACTAGGAGAGCACTAGAAGAACACTAGAAGAGTTAGGAGAACACTAGGAGAGCACTAGAAGAACACTAGAAGAGTTAGGATAACACTAGAAGAGTTAGGAGAACACTAGGAGAGCACTAGAAGAACACTAGAAGAGTTAGGATAACACTAGAAGAGTTAGGAGAACACTAGGAGAGCACTAGAAGAACACTAGAAGAGTTAGGATAACACTAGAAGAGTTAGAGAACACTAGAAGAGAGCACTAGAAGAACACTAGAAGAGTTAGGATAACACTAGGAGAGCACTAGAAGAACACTAGAAGAGTTAGGATAACACTAGAAGAACACTAGAAGAGTTAGGATAACACTAGAAGAGTTAGGAGAACACTAGAAGAGCACTAGAAGAGTTAGGAGAACACTAGAAGAGTTAGGAGAACACTAGAAGAGTTAGGAGAACACTAGAAGAGTTAGGAGAACACTAGGAGAGCACTAGAAGAACACTAGAAGAGTTAGGAGAACACTAGAAGAGTTAGGAGAACACTAGAAGAGTTAGGAGAACACTAGAAGAGTTAGAAGAACACTAGAAGAGTTAGGAGAACACTAGGAGAGCACTAGAAGAACACTAGAAGAGTTAGGAGAACACTAGGAGAGCACTAGAAGAACACTAGAAGAGTTAGGAGAACACTAGGAGAGCACTAGAAGAACACTAGAAGAGTTAGGAGAACACTAGGAGAGCACTAGAAGAACACTAGAAGAGTTAGGAGAACACTAGGAGAGCACTAGAAGAACACTAGAAGAGTTAGGAGAACACTAGGAGAGCACTAGAAGAACACTAGAAGAGTTAGGAGAACACTAGGAGAGCACTAGAAGAACACTAGAAGAGTTAGGAGAACACTAGGAGAGCACTAGAAGAACACTAGAAGAGTTAGGATAACACTAGAAGAGTTAGGAGAACACTAGGAGAGCACTAGAAGAACACTAGAAGAGTTAGGATAACACTAGAAGAGTTAGGAGAACACTAGAAGAGTTAGCACTAGAAGAACACTAGAAGAGTTAGGATAACACTAGAAGAGTTAGCACTAGAAGAACACTAGAAGAGTTAGGATAACACTAGAAGAACACTAGAAGAGTTAGGATAACACTAGAAGAGTTAGGAGAACACTAGAACACTAGAAGAGCACTAGAAGAGTTAGGAGAACACTAGAAGAGTTAGGAGAACACTAGAAGAGTTAGGAGAACACTAGAAGAGTTAGGAGAACACTAGAAGAGTTAGGAGAACACTAGAAGCACTAGAAGAACACTAGAAGAGTTAGGAGAACACTAGAGAGCACTAGAAGAACACTAGAAGAGTTAGGAGAACACTAGAAGAGCACTAGAAGAACACTAGAAGAGTTAGGAGAACACTAGGAGAGCACTAGAAGAACACTAGAAGAGTTAGGAGAACACTAGGAGAGCACTAGAAGAACACTAGAAGAGTTAGGAGAACACTAGGAGAGCACTAGAAGAACACTAGAAGAGTTAGGAGAACACTAGGAGAGCACTAGAAGAACACTAGAAGAGTTAGGAGAACACTAGGAGAGCACTAGAAGAACACTAGAAGAGTTAGGATAAGAGCACTAGAAGAGTTAGGAGAACACTAGGAGACTAGCACTAGAAGAGTTAGGATAACACTAGAACACACTAGAAGCAGTTAGGAGAACACTAGAAGAGTTAGGAGAACACTAGAAGAGTTAGGAGAACACTAGAAGAGTTAGGAGAACACTAGAAGAGTTAGGAGAACACTAGAAGAGTTAAGAGAACACTAAAAGAATTAGGAGAACACTAGAAGA
Organism: Oncorhynchus gorbuscha; assembly: GCF_021184085.1. NCBI lineage: Eukaryota > Metazoa > Chordata > Actinopteri > Salmoniformes > Salmonidae > Oncorhynchus > Oncorhynchus gorbuscha. The sequence goes on from NC_060190.1 coordinate 5,925,884, forward strand.
GTTAGGAGAACACTAGAAGAGTTAGGAGAACACTACAAGAGTTAGGAGAACGCTACAAGAGTTAGGAGAACACTAGGAGAGCACTACAAGAACACTAGAAGAGTTAGGAGAACACTAAAAGAATTAGGAGAACACTAAAAGAGGTAGGAGAACACTAGAAGAGTTAGGAGAACACTAGAAAAACTAGGAGAACACTAGAAAAACTAGGAGAACACTAGAAGAGTTAGGAGAACACTAAAAGAGGTAGGAGAACACTAGAAGAGTTAGGAGAACACTAAAAAAACTAGGAGAACACTAGAAAAACTAGGAGAACACTAGAAGAGTTAGGAGAACACTAGAAGAGTTAGGAGAACACTAGAAGAGTTAGGAGAACACTAGAAGAGGAGAACACTAGAAGAGTTAGAAACACTAGAAGAGTTAGGAGAACACTAGAAGAGTTAGGAGAACACTAGAAGAGTTAGGAGAACACTAGAAGAGTTAGGAGAACACTAGAAGAGTTAGGAGAACACTAGAAGAGTTAGGAGAACACTAGAAGAGTTAGGAGAACACTAGAAGAGTTAGGAGAACACTAGAAGAGTTAGGAGAACACTAGAAGAGTTAGGAGAACACTAGAAGAGTTAGGAGAACACTAGAAGAGTTAGGAGAACACTAGAAGAGTTAGGAGAACACTAGAAGAGTTAGGAGAACACTAGAAGAGTTAGGAGAACACTAGAAGAGTTAGGAGAACACTAGAAGAGTTAGGAGAACACTAGAAGAGTTAGGAGAACACTAGAAGAGTTAGGAGAACACTAGAAGAGTTAGGAGAACACTAGAAGAGTTAGGAGAACACTAGAAGAGTTAGGAGAACACTAGAAGAGTTAGGAGAACACTAGAAGAGTTAGGAGAACACTAGAAGAGTTAGGAGAACACTAGAAGAGTTAGGAGAACACTAGAAGAGTTAGGAGAACACTAGAAGAGTTAGGAGAACACTAGAAGAGTTAGGAGAACACTAGAAGAGTTAGGAGAACACTAGAAGAGTTAGGAGAACACTAGAAGAGTTAGGAGAACACTAGAAGAGTTAGGAGAACACTAGAAGAGTTAGGAGAACACTAGAAGAGTTAGGAGAACACTAGAAGAGTTAGGAGAACACTAGAAGAGTTAGGAGAACACTAGAAGAGTTAGGAGAACACTAGAAGAGTTAGGAGAACACTAGAAGAGTTAGGAGAACACTAGAAGAGTTAGGAGAACACTAGAAGAGTTAGGAGAACACTAGAAGAGTTAGGAGAACACTAGAAGAGTTAGGAGAACACTAGAAGAGTTAGGAGAACACTAGAAGAGTTAGGAGAACACTAGAAGAGTTAGGAGAACACTAGAAGAGTTAGGAGAACACTAGAAGAGTTAGGAGAACACTAGAAGAGTTAGGAGAACACTAGAAGAGTTAGGAGAACACTAGAAGAGTTAGGAGAACACTAGAAGAGTTAGGAGAACACTAGAAGAGTTAGAAGAGAACACACTAGAAGAGTTAGGAGAACACTAGAAGAGTTAGGAGAACACTAGAAGAGTTAGGAGAACACTAGAAGAGTTAGGAGAACACTAGAAGAGTTAGGAGAACACTAGAAGAGTTAGGAGAACACTAGAAGAGTTAGGAGAACACTAGAAGAGTTAGGAGAACACTAGAAGAGTTAGGAGAACACTAGAAGAGTTAGGAGAACACTAGAAGAGTTAGGAGAACACTAGAAGAGTTAGGAGAACACTAGACGTAAATGAGTCTCATGGATTGTTTCATGTTTGACACTATGGAATAATGTCTCAGATAAAAGCATGCAACTTTTCACCAGATAAGCACAGAACATAGATTAACAAAAAATATCGTTTTTATTTCGCAACCTTGGAATTGCCTTGGAAAAGTGCCAGTTTACTGGTACTCTGCAACTGTGGAACTTTCTGACATTGAAGAACATTGTACCATAGCAGAGCTATAAGACTGGACCCCTCTATCCCAGCACCAGTGTTCCATACACACAGACACATCAATGACACATAGACATACAGTAGATAGATGCTGTAGGTATAGTGCTACATATAAATATATAAGATAGATATAGTGATACATATCTTAGATTCTATAGCTATAGATAGACCCACAGTAGATAGATATACTGGTGCATAGATATAGTGAGACCTAGACACTGAAGCCATGTTCGCTCTATGTGCCACGACTCTCCTGTACTTCCTGCCTTTTAGCCAATCAGCTCCTGCTGCAGCTCTAGCCTGTGAGGACCTCCTTAAGCCCATGGATCCACCACGACTAGACCAGCAGCTCTTGAGGAAATGGGCCCTCGTCGCAGGCAGCCTGAGCCACCCTGCATCCCTGGAGAGTCTCAAGGTAGCACCCTATCCACTATGTGGCACCCTATTCCCTAGAACCCTTTGCAGATCCTGGTCCAAAGTTAAAACAAGGAATAGGCCTGGAAAAATGTAACCACTCTCAAATTCATAGACAGAGCTATGGAAGCAAGGACTGACCATCCAAGGTATCACAATTATAGTTTTAAGCATATTTTGAGGCATTTACAATGTTTACAAAACATTGGATTAAAACAAGCTTATATTTGGGGTTCTGTATGGGGTATGGCAGTTGAACTAAGCTCATGAGGCATTTATAAGTTCTATTCTTCAAGAATCAATGGGTACATATCATAAATATCATAAATCATAATAATATCATAAATGTTTAAGTCCAAAAATGGATGTAACATCTGCAGATTGCCCCCTTTAAATAGATTTTTAGCACACTTGTCAACTAGGCTACATTTAACCTGCCTTTCCACGTTCATTGTACCGGTAATTGTTCTGTTACAATTTTGTATGTTGTATGGATTGTTTCTATAGTGGTTTCTGTATGAAAACGAATAATAATCACATCTCATCTCTCTCACAGACCAGAGACGGCATCACCATGGAGTTTTCACCCTCCACCCCCAACACCACCCAGAACTCCAACACCACCACAACCGTCCACTACACCCAGACTAACCGTTTCGGCAGCCGATGCGAGTCTCTAACCTACAATATCTCACTCATCAACGACAACAGCACCTTCCAGTTCGACGTGGGGGGCCGATTCAACCTCACTGGGGTCTTCCTGGAGACCTCCTGCCCAGACTGTCTGGTGATGAAGTGGGTCATTTATAGAATTGTACATTTGAGCCATTTTAGCAGACACTCTTATCCAGAACAACTTACTGTTAGGGGGTATTCCAGTGTTTTTCAACTCTGGTCCAGGTGTACCCACATTTCTGTTGTAGATCCACACAAACACACCTGATTCTACTAGTCAACCAATCACCAAGGCCTTGACAAGTTGAATCAGGTGTGGTTGCCCAGGGCTACAGCAAGAATGTGTACCGTTGGGGGGTAGATCAGGACTGGAGTTGAGAAACACTGGTGTAGGCTATTCAACTCAGGTCAGGTAGGTAGAAACAACCACATTCTGCATTACAATCACTCCAAGTGAACCGTTCTTCAAAACACCCACTGGGCACAGAAGTCATTTCACTGAAATGACGTGGAAACAACATTGATTCAACCAGTGTGTGTCCAGTGGATAGCCTCTATCACCCTCAAACTCAACTCTGGACCTCTAATCAGGGACTGATTTAGACTTGGGTGGGTGAAATGAATTATCAGGTAGAACAGGAGAACCAGCAAGCTCTGGATCTCGTAGGGTAAGAGTTGAATCCGCTCTATCAGCTAAACCAGTGACGGGGAGAAAAACAAGTGCCGGTGTGACTACAAGAAAGAAAAGCACAACAGTAAAGTATCATTATTTTTTTAGGTGGGAGGTGAGCTCCAGGAGGAGGGAGTCCACGGACCTGTACCTGCTGAGGAAGACGGAGGGTGGGAGAGAGGTGGAGGAAGAGGAGATGGAAGAGTTCAGGAAACAGGTGGAGTGTATGGGGCTGCCGCCGCCAGTGGTGATGGAGCCGGGGGATGCCCTCTGTGGTTCCTATCAGCTCCCCTGGAAACACTGAGGACGAGGAGGAGACGACGAAGCTCGATCAGAGAGTGGGGGCCGTGAGACCGATGTAGAGACACGTTTTCTGTCATCTGTTTTGTAATCCAATATTTCTGTGTTTACTGTTTGTCGATGACCTGTAGAATTTTGAGGGGAAAAAGATGCACGATTTGTCATATTATTCTGTCTTCTTTGCTTCTTTAACAGATGTAATTACGTTCACAGACTGATTTAATGTCCCAGAGTTGAAGCTAATTCACAGAGACAGTGGGATCCAGCGGGAATGTCGGGACGTCATTAGGACTCTATGCACAATGGGAAAGAAAAGTCTTTTATAATTGGATTACTTTTGTATAATTTGGCATAACCTCATTTGTCCATGCATTAAAGTTCTCATACTGTTAATTCTCAGATTAAACTGGATGGAACAGTGAACAATTTGTCATTTGTGAGAGAGAGAGAGTGTTTCTGCAGATGTGGGCGTGCACAAGCAAGGGGGGAAATGTGGGTGTGAGTACGGACATGGACAGGGCCAGGGAGAGAGTAACCTACTTTCAGAACTATTGGGTACATGGTCCTACTTGGGTACTTGGTTCTGATTAGACATGACGTACCTGTAGGATCGACGTCCCAAATTCCACAACAAGAATAAGAAGGTCCCCTGTGTATCAGGACCGTTCCAGCCCAGTGGCGTCGTCACCAGCACAGACGATACCATATCAACAGGTAGGTGCCATAAACTTACTAGGTATTGAGGGGCTCCTTTTAAAGTGATGTCACAGTGTGTGCCATGCACCGTATGTAACCATGCTACTGGTACAGTGTAGTCCTTCTTGTGTGGAAAAGGTTAGCTTTATCAGATTACAAATTCCTGTTACAGATCTCATTTGTAATATGCTGTTGGTTTGATGTTTTCAATACAATGTTTATTACATGGAAAACATACTTTACATACCACTAGTTGCCAGATAATTGCCAGCCATAAAAGAAAATATGAAGTTTATATGCAATACCCCCTGTGGGAAATGTATATTTAATGATGATCACATTTCCTGAAGCTCCTTTGATCAAGTTTAGCCCCGTTGCTAATGAGGAGAGATATTAGCCTATTATATTATATCCCACTGATCTGCATCTTCCCAACTCCCTGTTACCTCACGGCACATGGGAATATCCTGGGACAGTCCCATTGGAGGTCAGCTTTGTGCTCCCTGTAAAATACACTATATATGCAAAAGTATGTGGACACCCCTTTGAATTAGTGAATTCGGCTAGTTCAGTCACACCCGTTGCTGACAGTTGTGTAAAATCGAGCACACCGCCATGCAATCTCCATAGACAAACATTGGGAGTAGAATGGCCTTACTGAAGAGCTCAGTGACGTTAAAGATGGCACCGTCATAGGATTCCACCTTTCCAACAACAGCTCCCTCACACGATGAGTAAACAAAAAAACATCTGACCAACTGGGAACATTTTGTCAGTCCCCACAAGAAAAAAAGGCTAATTCTAGCCGTTTAGGGTTAAGGCAAGAATTAGTGTTCAGGTTAAGTTTTGGGGATAAAGTTTGAATCAGGGTTTAGGGATAATAGGATTTTGAATGGGAATCAATTGTGTGTCCCCACAAGGTTAGTTAAACAAGACTGTCTGTGTGTGTGTGTGTGTTCCTAAATAGGGATTTAAGGAGCTTTCTTTCTCACAATAGTTAAATGTTTACTCCTCCCTACTGTGGCGAAACATCATTTTCATGTGTGTGTGTGTCCCTCCTCTTTCATAGCCCAAGGACCTGTTATTTTCTCAAGTGGAGGAACACTCATTTACATATCCATTTGAAATGTATTCACTGTTGGAATCCAAGTCAGGCTGCGTCCCAATGTACACTACCTTTGTGGTTGACTTGCACGTTTCCAATATTCTTATGTTGTAAAAAGTATGATCTACTTTGATGATAGAAATGTAATGGTTAGAGGGGACAGCCTTGTCTGTCACAATATCATTTATCTGTAAAAAGGTGCATGTCCAACCTTGATATTCTAGCTCTATCCACAACATTTTCCCACCAATGAATAGCCTGCAGGGCAGGAGGTGAACCAATGAATAGCCTGCAGGGCAGGAGGTGAACCAATGAATAGCCTGCAGGGCAGGAGGTGAACCAATGAATAGCCTGCAGGGCAGGAGGTGAACCAATGAATAGCCTGCAGGGCAGGAGGTGAACCAATGAATAGCCTGCAGGGCAGGAGGTGAACCAATGAATAGCCTGCAGGGCAGGAGGTGAACCAATGAATAGCCTGCAGGGTAGGCCCCTATGGCCAGTTATAAACCCATCACCCCATGTCCTATCCCATGTTCCTCCATTCATAGTGAAGGTGTCCAGGCTTGTCCGTTCTAACAGGGCATTGTTATGTGAATGTAATCACGTCCAGGTCAGGACATGGCATTGTTTTCTGAATGTAACGTGCAGTATGCCAGGCCAGGACCGCTGCACACTGTCGTACTGTCCCAGATCTACTGTTCATCCCATTGGTTCACCCCCAGTCCTCTCTGTTCTGTCCCACATGCCTCTGCTAATGATTCCTTACAGCGCGTGCCAAAACTCAGGGCACTGTGTGTGTGTGTGTGTGTGTGTGTGTGTGTGTGTGTGTGTGTGTGTGTGTGTGTGTGTGTGTGTGTGTGTGTGTGTGTGTGTGTGTGTGTGTGTGTGTGTGTGTGTGTGTGTGTGTTAAAACCCACAGTACTGTGAATCACACTGTGAATGGTTTAGCAGCAGGGAGGATGGATGCAGAATCTTTTTTTCTGTCTGGTGTTAGAAACTGGGGACCTGACTAACCAGGAAGTGAGAGAAGGGGGCGAGAGACAGCTTGAGAGAAAGTGTGACTGTGGGAGAGAGAAGAGGGATAAATTAGATGTCTAGAGAGAAAGTGTGACTGTGGGAGAGAGAAGGGGATAAATGAGATGCTTTAGAGAAAGTGTGACTGTGGGAGAGAGAAGGGGGATAAATGAGATAGCTAGAGAGAAAGTGTGACTGTGGGAGAGAGAAGGGGGATAAATGAGATGCTTTAGAGAAAGTGTGACTGTGGGATAGAGAAGGGGGATAAATGAGATGCTAGAGAGAAAGTGTGACTGTGGGAGAGAGAAGGGGGATAAATGAGATGCTAGAGAGAAAGTGTGACTGTGGGATAGAGAAGGGGATAAATGAGATGCTAGAGAGAAAGTGTGACTGTGGGAGAGAGAAGAGGGATAAATGAGATGCTAGAGAGAAAGTGTGACTGTGAGAGAGAAGGGGGATAAATGAGATGCTAGAGAGAAAGTGTTGATTAAAGTAAGGATGGGGAGAAAAATATACTATAATGTTTTGGGGGCTTAAGTGATACATTAGAAGGTGAGACTGTTTTGGAGTGTAAATGAACCTATTCAAGTTGTTTGAAAGGGAGAGAGAGAGAGGTGCCATGGGTGCCATGGCAATAATGAGGACAAAGTACAGACCCATTGTTCTGCTCACTCAGCTGGTGTACAACACTCGCATGCATGTGTGTGAGAGAGAGCATTGCTGAGCCTCTGGCTCTGAGGTGGTTAAGCACATTAAAGATTGACCCACTCAGCAGAAAACTTTCCAAGTTGCACTGCAGAGGTTGCCTGGCTACCCAACCATATTGCTCCAACCGAGCGCCACGCCCATGAACGTTTCTTCTCCTCACTGAAGTACGTAGCGAACTACAGAACAGCGGAAGAATTCAGTTTGAGTCGTCAGGCTACTGCAGAGGAGGAGAATCGTGTGTATTAGTCATTTTTACCTCATTGCCAAAGACTAACACAATACAATACCATAACCATTCTGCAATGCATTAACAACAACAACTGGTTGGCATTATAACAGGTGTATAAACCATTTAGCTTTACAACACAGAGTGAATGGTGTGTCAAACAGTAAGGAGTATGGGAATACAGTATGAATGACATAATACAACACTATTTGACTTTATGCGTTTGTAGCCTAGAGGACAGAAAATTGGTCTGAAAATGGGTTTTCACGCCAGGTTTGTTTTTTGTTCAGCTCCACTAATCGTTCCATATCCTCTCTGTCCTCTTTCTCCCAGACCGACCTGCTGAATACTGACTGTTATAAACTGTTCTAGTCCAGACTGTTGTTTCAAGTCAACAGAGCCAGCCAATTGGCAGTCTACCCGTCTCATCATGGCAACAATGGAGCCTGTGGCCAACCGACAGAGCTCAGCTGACTCATTGGACGAGTGGGCCAGCGAGGTTTGGGGCATGGAGGAGGGCGAAATGGACCCTCCTCCTCACCCGTTGGTCAAACAGGCACCCAGGGCAAAGTCAGAAGACCTGGGGTCAGAATCTCCAGATGCTCCAAAGCCTAGACCCCAAGTGTCTCCCTCAAGTGAGAACCTTACAGACTCAACAAACAAAATGGCAGAAGTGGTTCCTAAAATGGAGCAGGAGGCACTTTCTGGGGTAAATCAGGTGCCTAGTAGTAGAATTCATGTGGGTGATAGTGAATTGAAACGAGACCTTAAAATGATAGATGACAATCACTGTGAGAAGGAGGAAGATGCCGCTGCTTTTCGGTCGCCTCTTGCCTGCACTGGCCAAGCCTCACCTGCAGAGGGCGCTCCAGAGACCCAGCCACGTGCATTGGAGGAGGAAGAAGAAGAAGAGGAGACCATTGACTGTATCAGTGATGGTAAGGTGGAGGTGATCTCTAACTCTGTAGAGGAGGAAATGTCATCATCTGACAGCCAGGGTAGCCAGGAGTGGCCTTCGAGATCTCACCTTGATGACGTTGTGGAGGAAGACAAAGAAGAAGAAGATGGTGCCAAGGAAGACAAAGTAGAGGAGTTTCAGTCTGTTGAGATGATGGAAAATGGCGCTGTGCGGTTGGAGTTGAATCCAGCTAGTAGTGAATTTGAGCAGAGGCTGTCAGAGACGGTGTGTGCTACTGAGAAGGCTTCTGTAGAAGGGGGTCCTGTTGAAACTAGCAGTAGCCCCCATCAGTGCAGGTAGCTGACAAGCAAGAGGTTAGTGAGTGCCCAATCAGTGGTGACAGAGAGAAGACAATGTCAGACAATAACAACCATGATACTATGAAGGCTGCTGAAACTAGAACTACCACCCACTCTCCACTAAAAAGAGAGAGTTCCGATGACATATTCTCTGAGTCCCCGGAAAATCCTGAATCAGCTCTTGCCGGTGATGGAGAGGAGAACCAGAGTGTTGACTCCAAGTCTTTAGACATCAGCTCAGCCCGGAGGCAATGGGTTAGGCTGGACAGTACCAGAAGCAAACTCCCTCAGCCTGAGCAATCCACCTCCTCTAGATCCTCCTCTTGTAGCCACCTAGTAGACCTGGCTCAGCCCCGGGGTGTAGTTACACCAGACAAACAGCAGGGGAGCAGTTGTTACGAAATGTCACTGCTGCTCTGACGCATCATAGTAACCAGGAAGTGGCAGCACAACAGGTGTTCAAGGGAGCAACTCTGGCTCCGCCCCTGGCGACAGTCGCCAAGGAGCCAGCTAATCAGGTCAAGGCAGATCTCCTTGGCTCTGGCTGTGTTGTAGTGAAAGAGCAGGCGGGTGGAGAGAGAAAGGTGGGAAAGAGGGAGGGAGACAACAGGCAAACAGGTGAAGAGAGAGGGCAGAGAGCGAGTGGACTTGGCACAGCGGGCGAGGCAGACAGGAAGAAAAAAGAGAAACGGAGCGAAGAAAAGAGGACAAACTCTGGGTTGTTGATGTCGAGAGACAGTCACAGCAAAGCTTCAAAGATGAAGTTGGGAAACAACTTGTTCGATGACAACCAGAGTGACAGCGGCGTATCTGCCGACTTCTCCCCTGGTAGTACTGTGGAGCTCCAAACCACCACCTCCACCCCCACCCTCACCTCGCCTCCGGCCGACGAGACCCCCATCGAGAGGGAGATCCGTCGGGCAGTGCAACGTGAGCAGTCCCTCAGGAGATCCAGGGGCCTCCACAACAATCCTCCCACCCAGGAATATGTGGACATCCCCCTAAGGAAGTCAATCTTGACTGAGACCCTTCCTTCCAAGTCGGACAAGAGCCAGGGGGGGAAGGACCGTCTGTTTGCGGGGAAGAAGATGCAGAAGGAGATCAGTGTAGAGACCCAGAGGGAACAGGTCCTGGTTCGACTAGGGAAAGTTAGAGGTTCCTATGACAAGGGGACAGTACGCCAGCTCAAGGAAAGGAAGAAGTTATTCGAAGCTTTCCAGGAGCCCAAGGAGACATCCTCGATGATACTGTCCCAGAGCAAGGCACCCTCCTGGGCTTCGGCGAGTGACCTCTCCACCCTGGAGATCCAGGGGAATGACGCTTCATCCGTGTCCTTTGTCGGAGGCTCGTTCGGGGAGAGAAGACGTAGTAGCCTGGAGCTGATGTCCCAGACCCAGAACCAGAGCCCCTCCGGAACACCTAAAGGCATCACCTACACCCCTCATGGGGCCCCTGTCCCCCGGGGCCCCACTCTCTCCGAGAGCGCCGGGGGCCAGATAATCATCCTGGATAACCACCACCACCTGGTTCTCCCCGCTCCGGCCCACGTCCACCACGTCTCCAAGCCCCTCAGGCACTCCCACAGTACGGGCACGCTCACCGAGACACAGGGCCTCACCGTGGTCGACTCCGCTTCTATATACTCCTCAACCAGTGCACTCAGCGGAGAAGAGAGAAGGGGTTTTTGGAGGGATGAGGATGGAGGGAGGATGGATCAGGAGGAGGAGGAGGAGGAAGAGGAGGTTCCAAAGGAGAACCCCTTCTTCAAGCTGCGCTCCTCATCGGTGTCTCAGGACAAGGTGGAGCAGGATATCCGGGAAGCCAGGGAGAGAGAGAAGGAGCTGCGGAGGCAGAGGAGCAGTCTGTACGGGGAAGGAGGAGGAGGAGGGGGGAGGCCAGCCAGTAGGGAGGTACAGAGTCCCACTTCTCCTCCTCCACCTCTACTACTACAGAACGGACTGGTGACCCCTGAACTATCTGTTACCCCCTCATCGCGGACAGCCTCTGCAACACCAACAGGTTAGTGTATAGTGTGTGTGTGTTCAATTGTTTCCGCGTGTGTGTGTGTGTGTGTGTGTGTGTGTGTGTGTGTGTGTGTGTGTGTGTGTGTGTGTGTGTGTGTGTGTGTGTGTGTGTGTGTGTGTGTGTGTGTGTGTGTGTGTGTGTGTGTGTGTGTGTGTGTGTGTGTGTGTGTGTCAGGAGAGATGATGAAAAGACAGTGTAATAGTGCAGTGAGGATATTATTTCATCTCCCATTGGGTCAGGTAGTGCTACATCATCAAACATCTAATACAACATTCTCACTGTCGTCAATAGTTCTGCTCCAGAGATCACAGTCTTATTGTGCATCCCAAATGGTACCCTATTCACTAAATAGCGCACTACTGTTGACCAGGGCTCTGGTCAAAAGTAGTGCACTAAATAGGGAATAGGGTGCCAAAGTAGTGCACGGAATAGGGTGGGTGCTGTTTGGTAAGCAACCTTTGCCAACAGGCTGAATGATACACTACTGGGTAACTGATTAAACTAAAGTTGGGATCGTCTGTACAATTAACTGTCAGATCAAAAAGTGAGTGAAAATATATGAAAGTGAAAATCACTGACTCATGTCTTGACCCTTCATTGTGTCAGCAAAACACAAAGTGCTTTAGAAAATCTTTTCCGAGATGAATTGTAGAACCCAGCCTAGAATATATGCTTGTGAGGCAACTTTAGATTCTGGGAGTTAGTAGACACTAAGGGAATGTTTAACATGACTGAATATGTAATGAGCTAATACAATCTAATGGTTATACATTTCAGGGTGTAAATCGCCCTTGAAATCATTCAAAGTGCTTAGTGATGTGACCAGTATGAAGCTGTTATCACAGTAATAATTAGTGCCAGTATTATTACGATGTGCTGTGCCAAGGCAAGCTGGGCGTATTGTGTATGTTGTCAGCGGTAGGCCCACAGTAGCTGCCAGACAGACAGGGACAGGCTGATCTGGGTACAGTACTGAATAGAGGAACGCCAGGGTTAGGGTGTGCTAATACAACAAGAGTTCTCTGTGACTCCGTGTCTGAGCAATTATAGTTTTATTGTCAATTATAGATCATGATGTAACCATAGTTTCCTCTCCTCCTCCCACACTCTCCAGCACGACAGTCTCTTGGGAAGCTGGGCATGTGGCCTCCACCACAGACAGATGAGTATCCGGATAGTCAATCAGAGGTATGTTATATCCTTCCCTCACCAAACGTAATCTATATAGGCCCAGGAGTTTTCCTGAGTAGGTAAAAGGTCGGGGCTTAATCATACGCTTTGACGAGCGCTCTTAGAACCGGACGAAACACTGGGGGCTCAAAGTTTATTTCCTGGTTAAGTCACAAGGTCAGTAAAACCACCTGGCCTTAACATACGGTCGCCACTAGTTATCACAGCCACAAAGTCTAAACAATGCCTATTTCTTCTAAAAATGATATTTTAAACCTAACCCCAACCTTATCCCGGACTTTAACCACACTGCTAACCTTATCCCTAACTTTAACCACATTGCTAACCTTATCCCTAACTTTAACCACACTGCTAACCTTATCCCTAACTTTAACCACAATGCTAACCTTATCCCTAACTTTAACCACACTGCTAACCTTATCCCAAAATTTAACCACACTGCTAACCTTATCCCGAACTTTAACCACACTGCTAACCTTATCCCAAACTTTAACCACACTGCTAACCTTATCCCTAACTATAACCACACTGCTAACTTTATCCCGAACTTTAACCACACTGCTAACCTTAACCCTAATGTTAAGCACACTGCTAACCTTATCCCGAAATTTAACCACACTGCTAACATAATCCCGAACTTTAACCACACTGCTAACATAATCCCGAAATGTAACCACACTGCTAACCTTATCCCGAACTTTAACCACAATGCTAACCGTATCCCTAATGTTAACCACACTGCTAACCTTATCCCTAACTTTAACCACACTGCTAACCTTATCCCTAACTTTAACCACACTGCTAACCTTACCCCTAACTTTAACCACACTGCTAACCTTATCCCTAACTTTAACCACAATGCTAACCTTATCCCTAATGTTAACCACACTGCTAACCTTATCCCTAACTTTAACCACATTTCTAAACTTATCCCTAACTTTAACCACATTGCTAACCTTATCCCTAACTTTAACCACACTGCTAACCTTATCCCAAAATTTAACCACACTGCTTACCTTATCCCGGACTTTAACCACACTGCTTACCTTATCCCTAACTTTAACCACACTGCTTACCTTATCCCTAACTTTAACCACACTGCTAACATTACCCCTAACTTTAACCACACTGCTAACCTTATCCCTAATGTTAACCACACTGCTAACCTTATCCCTAACTTTAACCACACTGCTAACCTTATCCCTAACTTTAACCACACTGCTAACATTATCCCTAACTTTAACCACACTGCTAACCATTACCCCTAACTTTAACCACACTGCTAACCTTATCCCTAACTTTAACCACACTGCTAACCTTACCCTGAACTTTAACCTACATACATACATAACATACATAAACAACCATGTCCTCTCTATACTTCATACATAACAACCATGTCCTCTCTATACTTCATACATAAACAACCATGTCCTCTCTATACTTCATACATAAACAACCATGTCCTCTCTATACTTCATACATAAACAACCATGTCCTCTCTCTACTTCATACATAAACAACCATGTCCTCTCTATACTTCATACATAAACAACCATGTCCTCTCTATACTTCATACATAAACAACCATGTCCTCTCTATACTTCATACATAAACAACCATGTCCTCTCTATACTTCATACATAAACAACCATGTCCTCTCTATACTTCATACATAAACAACCATGTCCTCTCTATACTTCATACATAAACAACCATGTCCTCTCTATACTTCATACATAACAACCATGTCCTCTCTATACTTCATACATAAACAACCATGTCCTCTCTATACTTCATACATAACAACCATGTCCTCTCTATACTTCATACATAAACAACCATGTCCTCTCTATACTTCATACATAAACAACCATGTCCTCTCTATACTTCATACATAAACAACCATGTCCTCTCTATACTTCATACATAAACAACCATGTCCTCTCTATACTTCATACATAAACAACCATGTCCTCTCTATACTTCATACATAAACAACCATGTCCTCTCTATACTTCATACATAAACAACCATGTCCTCTCTATACTTCATACATAAACAACCATGTCCTCTCTATACTTCATACATAACAACCATGTCCTCTCTATACTTCATACATAAACAACCATGTCCTCTCTATACTTCATACATAAACAACCATGTCCTCTCTATACTTCATACATAAACAACCATGTCCTCTCTATACTTCATACATAAACAACCATGTCCTCTCTATACTTCATACATAACAACCATGTCCTCTCTATACTTCATACATAACAACCATGTCCTCTCTATACTTCATACATAAACAACCATGTCCTCTCTCTACTTCATACATAAACAACCATGTCCTCTCTCTACTTCATACATAAACAACCATGTCCTCTCTCTACTTCATACATAAACAACCATGTCCTCTCTATACTTCATACATAACAACCATGTCCTCTCTATACTTCATACATAACAACCATGTCCTCTCTATACTTCATACATAACAACCATGTCCTCTCTATACTTCATACATAAACAACCATGTCCTCTCTCTACTTCATACATAAACAACCATGTCCTCTCTCTACTTCATACATAAACAACCATGTCCTCTCTCTACTTCATACATAAACAACCATGTCCTCTCTATACTTCATACATAAACAACCATGTCCTCTCTATACTTCATACATAAACAACCATGTCCTCTCTATACTTCATACATAAACAACCATGTCCTCTCTATACTTCATACATAACAACCATGTCCTCTCTATACTTCATACATAAACAACCATGTCCTCTCTATACTTCATACATAACAACCATGTCCTCTCTATACTTCATACATAACAACCATGTCCTCTCTATACTTCATACACAAACAACCATGTCCTCTCTATACTTCATACATAAACAACCATGTCCTCTCTATACTTCATACACAACAACCATGTCCTCTCTATACTTCATACACAAACAACCATGTCCTCTCTATACTTCATACACAACAACCATGTCCTCTCTATACTTCATACACAAACAACCATGTCCTCTCTATACTTCATAGACAAACAACCATGTCCTCTCTATACTTCATACACAAACAACCATGTCCTCTCTATACTTCATACATAACAACCATGTCCTCCCTATACTTCATACATAAACAACCATGTCCTCTCCATACTTCATACATAACAACCATGTCCTCTCTATACTTCATACATAAACAACCATGTCATCTCTATACTTCATACATAACAACCATGTCCTCTCTATACTTCATACATAAACAACCATGTCCTCTCTATACTTCATACACAAACAACCATGTCCTCTCTATACTTCATACACAAACAACCATGTCCTCTCTATACTTCATACATAACAACCATGTCCTCTCTATACTTCATACATAAACAACCATGTCCTCTCTATACTTCATACTCAAACAACCATGGCCTCTCCATACATAACAACCATGTCCTCTCCATACATAACAACCATGTCCTCTCTATACTTCATACATAAACAACCATGTCCTCTCTATACTTCATACATAACAACCCTGTCCTCTCTCTACTTCATACATAAACAACCATGTCCTCTCCATACATAACAACCATGTCTTCTCTCTACTTCATTCATAACAACCATGTCCTCTATATACTTCATACATAACAACCATGTCCTCTCTATACTTCATACATAAACAACCATGTCCTCTCTTTACTTCATACATAACAACCATGTCATCTCTATACTTCATACATAACAACCATGTCCTCTCTCTACTTCATACATAACAACCATGTCCTCTCTCTACTTCATACATAACAACCATGTCCTCTCCATACATAACATACATGTCTTCTCTCTACTTCATACATAACAACCATGTCCTCTCCATACTTCATACATAAAAACCATGTCCTCTCTCTACTTCATACATAAACAACCATGTCCTCTCTATACTTCATACATAACAACCATGTCCTCTCTATACTTCATACATAAACAACCATGTCCTCTCTATACTTACATTTACATTTACATTACATTTAAGTCATTTAGCAGACGCTCTTATCCAGAGCGACTTACAAATTGGTGCATTCACCTTATGACATCCAGTGGGACAGTCACTTAACAATAGTGCATCTAAAACTTAGGGGGTGGGGTGAGAGGGATTACTTAACCTATCCTAGGTATTCCTTAAAGAGGTGGGGTTTCAGGTGTCTCCGGAAGGTGGTGATTGACTCCGCTGTCCTGGCGTCGTGAGGGAGTTTGTTCCACCATTGGGGGGCCAGGGCAGCGAACAGTTTTGACTGGGCTGAGCGGGAGCTGTACTTCCTCAGTGGTAGGGAGGCGAGCAGGCCAGAGGTGGATGAACGCAGTGCCCTTGTTTGGGTGTAGGGCCTGATCAGAGCCTGGAGGTACTGAGGTGCCGTTCCCCTCACAGCTCCGTAGGCAAGCACCATGGTCTTGTAGCGGATGCGAGCTTCAACTGGAAGCCAGTGGAGAGAACGGAGGAGCGGGGTGACGTGAGAGAACTTGGGAAGGTTGAACACCAGACGGGCTGCAGCGTTCTGGATGAGTTGAAGGGGTTTAATGGCACAGGCAGGGAGCCCAGCCAACAGCGAGTTGCAGTAATCCAGACGGGAGATGACAAGTGCCTGGATTAGGACCTGCGCCGCTTCCTGTGTGAGGCAGGGTCGTACTCTGCGGATGTTGTAGAGCATGAACCTACAGGAACGGGCCACCGCCTTGATGTTAGTTGAGAACGACAGGGTGTTGTCCAGGATCACGCCAAGGTTCTTGGCGCTCTGGGAGGAGGACACAATGGAGTTGTCGACCGTGATGGCGAGATCATGGAACGGGCAGTCCTTCCCCGGGAGGAAGAGCAGCTCCGTCTTGCCGAGGTTCAGCTTGAGGTGGTGATCCGTCATCCACACTGATATGTCTGCCAGACATGCAGAGATGCGATTCGCCACCTGGTCATCAGAAGGGGGAAAGGAGAAGATTAATTGTGTGTCGTCTGCATAGCAATGATAAGAGAGACCATGTGAGGTTATGACAGAGCCAAGTGACTTCGTGTATAGCGAGAATAG
Source organism: Oncorhynchus gorbuscha (assembly GCF_021184085.1). Classification (NCBI taxonomy): domain Eukaryota; kingdom Metazoa; phylum Chordata; class Actinopteri; order Salmoniformes; family Salmonidae; genus Oncorhynchus; species Oncorhynchus gorbuscha. The sequence continues at coordinate 5,943,226 of NC_060190.1, forward strand.
GAGAGGGCCAAGAACAGAGCCCTGGGGGACACCAGTGGTGAGAGCGCGTGGTGAGGAGACAGATTCTCGCCACGCCACCTGGTAGGAGCGACCTGTCAGGTAGGACGCAATCCAAGCGTGGGCCGCGCCGGAGATGCCCAACTCGGAGAGGGTGGAGAGGAGGATCTGATGGTTCACAGTATCGAAGGCAGCCGATAGATCTAGAAGGATGAGAGCAGAGGAGAGAGAGTTAGCTTTAGCAGTGCGGAGCGCCTCCGTGATACAGAGGAGAGCAGTCTCAGTTGAATGACTAGTCTTGAAACCTGACTGATTTGGATCAAGAAGGTCATTCAGAGAGAGATAGCGGGAGAGCTGGCCAAGGACGGCACGTTCAAGAGTTTTGGAGAGAAAAGAAAGAAGGGATACTGGTCTGTAATTGTTGACATCGGAGGGATCGAGTGTAGGTTTTTTCAGAAGGGGTGCAACTCTCGCTCTCTTGAAGACGGAAGGGACGTAGCCAACGGTCAGGGATGAGTTGATGAGCGAGGTGAGGTAAGGGAGAAGGTCTCCGGAAATGGTCTGGAGAAGAGAGGAGGGGATAGGGTCAAGCGGGCAGGTTGTTGGGCGGCCGGCCGTCACAAGACGCGAGATTTCATCAGCATCTAGTAAAGATGAGGTCGAGCGTATTGCCTGCCTTGTGAGTAGGGGGAAGGTGAGAGGGTGAGGTCAAAAGAGGAGAGGAGTGGAAAGAAGGAGGCAGAGAGGAAAGAGTCAAAGGTAGACGTGGGGAGGTTAAAGTCGCCCAGAACTGTGAGAGGTGAGCCGTCCTCAGGAAAGGAGCTTATCAAGGCATCAAGCTCATTGATGAACTCTCCGAGGGAACCTGGAGGGCGATAAATGATAAGGATGTTAAGCTTGAAAGGGCTAGTAACTGTGACAGCATGGAATTCAAAGGAGGCGATAGACAGATGGGTAAGGGGAGAAAGAGAGAATGACCACTTGGGAGAGATGAGGATCCCGGTGCCACCACCCCGCTGACCAGACGCTCTCGGGGTGTGCGAGAACACGTGGGCGGACGAAGAGAGAGCAGTAGGAGTAGCAGTGTTGTCTGTGGTGATCCATGTTTCCGTCAGTGCCAAGAAGTCGAGGGACTGGAGGGAGGCATAGGCTGAGATGAACTCTGCCTTGTTGACCGCAGATTGGCAGTTCCAGAGGCTACCGGAGACCTGGAACTCCACGTGGGTCGTGCGCGCTGGGACCACCAGAGTAGGGTGGCCGCGGCCACGCGGTGTGGAGCGTTTGTATGGTCTGTGCAGAGAGGAGAGAACAGGGATAAACAGACACATAGTTGACAGGCTACAGAAGAGGCTACGCTAATGCAAAGGAGATTGGAATGACAAGTGGACTACACGTCTCGAATGTTCAGAAAGTTAAGCTACGTAGCAAGAATCTTATTAACTAAAATGATTAAAATGATACAGTACTGCTGAAGTAGGCCAGCTGGCAGTGGGTGCGTTGTTGACACTACACTAATCAAGTCGTTCCGTTGAGTGTAATAGTTTCTGCAGTGTTGCTATTCGGGGGCTAGCAGGCTAGCTAGCAGTGTTGTTTACGTTACGTTGCGTTAAAAGAACGACAATAGATGGCTAGCGAACCTAGAAAATCGCTCTAGACTACCCAATTATCTTTGATACAAAGACGGCTATGTAGCTAGCTAAGTAGCTAGCTACGATCAAACAAATCAAACCGTTGTACTGTAATGAAATGAAGTGAAAAAGTGATACAACCTGTGAATGCGACCGGGTAGTTGAGTTCTATACAGAAGACGTTGGCTAGCGTTGGCTAGCTGTTGGCTAGCTAGCAGAGTTGGCTAGCTAGCAGAGTCACCTACGTTAAGGACGACAAATAGCTGGCTAGCTAACCTCGGTAAATTAAGTTAATCACTCTAAGACTACACACTCTAAACCTAAACAACACAATTATCTTGGATACGATGATACGAAGACAGCAAAGACAGCTATGTAGGTAGCTAACACTAAACTAATCAAGTCGTTCAGTTGAGTGTAATAGTAATAGTTTCTCAGTGCAGCTAATCAGTGGACGTTAGCTAGCTGGCTAGTGAAGACTACGTTAGGACGGCGAAATACGATAATTACGCAATTATCTTTGATACAAAGACGGCTATGTAGCTAGCTGAGAAGAAATTGCTAAGATAAGACAAATCAAACCGTTGTGATATAATGAAATATAATGAAAAAGTTATACTACCCGTTGGAGCGACGTGCAGATGCGACCACTCGCTCCAACCGGAACCATGTCCTCTCTATACTTCATACATAAACAACCATGTCCTCTCTATACTTCATACATAAACAACCATGTCCTCTCTATACTTCATACATAAACAACCATGTCCTCTCTATACTTCATACATAAACAACCATGTCCTCTCTATACTTCATACATAACAACCATGTCCTCTCTATACTTCATACATAAACAACCATGTCCTCTCTCTACTTCATACATAAACAACCATGTCCTCTCTCTACTTCATACATAAACAACCATGTCCTCTCTCTACTTCATACATAAACAACCATGTCCTCTCTATACTTCATACATAAACAACCATGTCCTCTCTATACTTCATACATAAACAACCATGTCCTCTCTATACTTCATACATAAACAACCATGTCCTCTCTATACTTCATACATAACAACCATGTCCTCTCTATACTTCATACATAAACAACCATGTCCTCTCTATACTTCATACATAACAACCATGTCCTCTCTATACTTCATACATAAACAACCATGTCCTCTCTATACTTCATACATAAACAACCATGTCCTCTCTATACTTCATACATAAACAACCATGTCCTCTCTATACTTCATACATAAACAACCATGTCCTCTCTATACTTCATACATAACAACCATGTCCTCTCTATACTTCATACATAACAACCATGTCCTCTCTATACTTCATACATAAACAACCATGTCCTCTCTCTACTTCATACATAAACAACCATGTCCTCTCTCTACTTCATACATAAACAACCATGTCCTCTCTCTACTTCATACATAAACAACCATGTCCTCTCTATACTTCATACATAAACAACCATGTCCTCTCTATACTTCATACATAAACAACCATGTCCTCTCTATACTTCATACATAAACAACCATGTCCTCTCTATACTTCATACATAACAACCATGTCCTCTCTATACTTCATACATAAACAACCATGTCCTCTCTATACTTCATACATAACAACCATGTCCTCTCTATACTTCATACATAACAACCATGTCCTCTCTATACTTCATACACAAACAACCATGTCCTCTCTATACTTCATACATAAACAACCATGTCCTCTCTATACTTCATACACAACAACCATGTCCTCTCTATACTTCATACACAAACAACCATGTCCTCTCTATACTTCATACACAACAACCATGTCCTCTCTATACTTCATACACAAACAACCATGTCCTCTCTATACTTCATAGACAAACAACCATGTCCTCTCTATACTTCATACACAAACAACCATGTCCTCTCTATACTTCATACATAACAACCATGTCCTCCCTATACTTCATACATAAACAACCATGTCCTCTCCATACTTCATACATAACAACCATGTCCTCTCTATACTTCATACATAAACAACCATGTCATCTCTATACTTCATACATAACAACCATGTCCTCTCTATACTTCATACATAAACAACCATGTCCTCTCTATACTTCATACACAAACAACCATGTCCTCTCTATACTTCATACACAAACAACCATGTCCTCTCTATACTTCATACATAACAACCATGTCCTCTCTATACTTCATACATAAACAACCATGTCCTCTCTATACTTCATACTCAAACAACCATGGCCTCTCCATACATAACAACCATGTCCTCTCCATACATAACAACCATGTCTTCTCTCTACTTCATTCATAACAACCATGTCCTCTATATACTTCATACATAACAACCATGTCCTCTCTATACTTCATACATAAACAACCATGTCCTCTCTTTACTTCATACATAACAACCATGTCATCTCTATACTTCATACATAACAACCATGTCCTCTCTCTACTTCATACATAACAACCATGTCCTCTCCATACATAACATACATGTCTTCTCTCTACTTCATACATAACAACCATGTCCTCTCCATACTTCATACATAAAAACCATGTCCTCTCCATACTTCATACATAAAAACCATGTCCTCTCTATACTTCATACATAACAACCATGTCCTCTCTATACTTCATACATAACAACCATGTCTTCTTTCTACATCATACATAACAACCATGTCCTCTCTATACTTCATACATAACAACCATGTCCTCTCTATACTTCATACATAACAACCATGTCCTCTCTATACTTCATACATAACAACCATGTCCTCTCTATACTTCATACATAAACAACCATGTCCTCTCTATACTTCATACATAAACAACCATGTCCTCTCTATACTTCATACATAAACAACCATGTCCTCTCTATACTTCATACATAAACAACCATGTCCTCTCTATACTTCATACATAAACAACCATGTCCTCTCTATACTTCATACATAAACAACCATGTCCTCTCTATACTTCATACATAAACAACCATGTCCTCTCTATACTTCATACATAAACAACCATGTCCTCTCTATACTTCATACATAAACAACCATGTCCTCTCTATACTTCATACATAAACAACCATGTCCTCTCTATACTTCATACATAACAACCATGTCCTCTCTATACTTCATACATAAACAACCATGTCCTCTCTATACTTCATACATAACAACCATGTCCTCTCTATACTTCATACATAACAACCATGTCCTCTCTATACTTCATACACAAACAACCATGTCCTCTCTATACTTCATACATAAACAACCATGTCCTCTCTATACTTCATACACAACAACCATGTCCTCTCTATACTTCATACACAAACAACCATGTCCTCTCTATACTTCATACACAACAACCATGTCCTCTCTATACTTCATACACAAACAACCATGTCCTCTCTATACTTCATAGACAAACAACCATGTCCTCTCTATACTTCATACATAAACAACCATGTCCTCTCTATACTTCATACATAAACAACCATGTCCTCTCTATACTTCATACATAAACAACCATGTCCTCTCTATACTTCATACATAACAACCATGTCCTCTCTATACTTCATACATAAACAACCATGTCCTCTCTATACTTCATACATAACAACCATGTCCTCTCTATACTTCATACATAAACAACCATGTCCTCTCTATACTTCATACATAAACAACCATGTCCTCTCTATACTTCATACATAAACAACCATGTCCTCTCTATACTTCATACATAAACAACCATGTCCTCTCTATACTTCATACATAAACAACCATGTCCTCTCTATACTTCATACATAAACAACCATGTCCTCTCTATACTTCATACATAAACAACCATGTCCTCTCTATACTTCATACATAAACAACCATGTCCTCTCTATACTTCATACATAACAACCATGTCCTCTCTATACTTCATACATAAACAACCATGTCCTCTCTATACTTCATACATAAACAACCATGTCCTCTCTATACTTCATACATAAACAACCATGTCCTCTCTATACTTCATACATAAACAACCATGTCCTCTCTATACTTCATACAAAACAACCATGTCCTCTCTATACTTCATACATAACAACCATGTCCTCTCTATACTTCATACATAAACAACCATGTCCTCTCTCTACTTCATACATAAACAACCATGTCCTCTCTCTACTTCATACATAAACAACCATGTCCTCTCTCTACTTCATACATAAACAACCATGTCCTCTCTATACTTCATACATAAACAACCATGTCCTCTCTATACTTCATACATAAACAACCATGTCCTCTCTATACTTCATACATAAACAACCATGTCCTCTCTATACTTCATACATAACAACCATGTCCTCTCTATACTTCATACATAAACAACCATGTCCTCTCTATACTTCATACATAACAACCATGTCCTCTCTATACTTCATACATAACAACCATGTCCTCTCTATACTTCATACACAAACAACCATGTCCTCTCTATACTTCATACATAAACAACCATGTCCTCTCTATACTTCATACACAACAACCATGTCCTCTCTATACTTCATACACAAACAACCATGTCCTCTCTATACTTCATACACAACAACCATGTCCTCTCTATACTTCATACACAAACAACCATGTCCTCTCTATACTTCATAGACAAACAACCATGTCCTCTCTATACTTCATACACAAACAACCATGTCCTCTCTATACTTCATACATAACAACCATGTCCTCCCTATACTTCATACATAAACAACCATGTCCTCTCCATACTTCATACATAACAACCATGTCCTCTCTATACTTCATACATAAACAACCATGTCATCTCTATACTTCATACATAACAACCATGTCCTCTCTATACTTCATACATAAACAACCATGTCCTCTCTATACTTCATACACAAACAACCATGTCCTCTCTATACTTCATACACAAACAACCATGTCCTCTCTATACTTCATACATAACAACCATGTCCTCTCTATACTTCATACATAAACAACCATGTCCTCTCTATACTTCATACTCAAACAACCATGGCCTCTCCATACATAACAACCATGTCCTCTCCATACATAACAACCATGTCCTCTCTATACTTCATACATAAACAACCATGTCCTCTCTATACTTCATACATAACAACCCTGTCCTCTCTCTACTTCATACATAAACAACCATGTCCTCTCCATACATAACAACCATGTCTTCTCTCTACTTCATTCATAACAACCATGTCCTCTATATACTTCATACATAACAACCATGTCCTCTCTATACTTCATACATAAACAACCATGTCCTCTCTTTACTTCATACATAACAACCATGTCATCTCTATACTTCATACATAACAACCATGTCCTCTCTCTACTTCATACATAACAACCATGTCCTCTCTCTACTTCATACATAACAACCATGTCCTCTCCATACATAACATACATGTCTTCTCTCTACTTCATACATAACAACCATGTCCTCTCCATACTTCATACATAAAAACCATGTCCTCTCTCTACTTCATACATAAACAACCATGTCCTCTCTATACTTCATACATAACAACCATGTCCTCTCTATACTTCATACATAAACAACCATGTCCTCTCTATACTTACATTTACATTTACATTACATTTAAGTCATTTAGCAGACGCTCTTATCCAGAGCGACTTACAAATTGGTGCATTCACCTTATGACATCCAGTGGGACAGTCACTTAACAATAGTGCATCTAAAACTTAGGGGGTGGGGTGAGAGGGATTACTTAACCTATCCTAGGTATTCCTTAAAGAGGTGGGGTTTCAGGTGTCTCCGGAAGGTGGTGATTGACTCCGCTGTCCTGGCGTCGTGAGGGAGTTTGTTCCACCATTGGGGGGCCAGGGCAGCGAACAGTTTTGACTGGGCTGAGCGGGAGCTGTACTTCCTCAGTGGTAGGGAGGCGAGCAGGCCAGAGGTGGATGAACGCAGTGCCCTTGTTTGGGTGTAGGGCCTGATCAGAGCCTGGAGGTACTGAGGTGCCGTTCCCCTCACAGCTCCGTAGGCAAGCACCATGGTCTTGTAGCGGATGCGAGCTTCAACTGGAAGCCAGTGGAGAGAACGGAGGAGCGGGGTGACGTGAGAGAACTTGGGAAGGTTGAACACCAGACGGGCTGCAGCGTTCTGGATGAGTTGAAGGGGTTTAATGGCACAGGCAGGGAGCCCAGCCAACAGCGAGTTGCAGTAATCCAGACGGGAGATGACAAGTGCCTGGATTAGGACCTGCGCCGCTTCCTGTGTGAGGCAGGGTCGTACTCTGCGGATGTTGTAGAGCATGAACCTACAGGAACGGGCCACCGCCTTGATGTTAGTTGAGAACGACAGGGTGTTGTCCAGGATCACGCCAAGGTTCTTGGCGCTCTGGGAGGAGGACACAATGGAGTTGTCGACCGTGATGGCGAGATCATGGAACGGGCAGTCCTTCCCCGGGAGGAAGAGCAGCTCCGTCTTGCCGAGGTTCAGCTTGAGGTGGTGATCCGTCATCCACACTGATATGTCTGCCAGACATGCAGAGATGCGATTCGCCACCTGGTCATCAGAAGGGGGAAAGGAGAAGATTAATTGTGTGTCGTCTGCATAGCAATGATAAGAGAGACCATGTGAGGTTATGACAGAGCCAAGTGACTTCGTGTATAGCGAGAATAGGAGAGGGCCAAGAACAGAGCCCTGGGGGACACCAGTGGTGAGAGCGCGTGGTGAGGAGACAGATTCTCGCCACGCCACCTGGTAGGAGCGACCTGTCAGGTAGGACGCAATCCAAGCGTGGGCCGCGCCGGAGATGCCCAACTCGGAGAGGGTGGAGAGGAGGATCTGATGGTTCACAGTATCGAAGGCAGCCGATAGATCTAGAAGGATGAGAGCAGAGGAGAGAGAGTTAGCTTTAGCAGTGCGGAGCGCCTCCGTGATACAGAGGAGAGCAGTCTCAGTTGAATGACTAGTCTTGAAACCTGACTGATTTGGATCAAGAAGGTCATTCAGAGAGAGATAGCGGGAGAGCTGGCCAAGGACGGCACGTTCAAGAGTTTTGGAGAGAAAAGAAAGAAGGGATACTGGTCTGTAATTGTTGACATCGGAGGGATCGAGTGTAGGTTTTTTCAGAAGGGGTGCAACTCTCGCTCTCTTGAAGACGGAAGGGACGTAGCCAACGGTCAGGGATGAGTTGATGAGCGAGGTGAGGTAAGGGAGAAGGTCTCCGGAAATGGTCTGGAGAAGAGAGGAGGGGATAGGGTCAAGCGGGCAGGTTGTTGGGCGGCCGGCCGTCACAAGACGCGAGATTTCATCAGCATCTAGTAAAGATGAGGTCGAGCGTATTGCCTGCCTTGTGAGTAGGGGGGGAAGGTGAGAGGGTGAGGTCAAAAGAGGAGAGGAGTGGAAAGAAGGAGGCAGAGAGGAAAGAGTCAAAGGTAGACGTGGGGAGGTTAAAGTCGCCCAGAACTGTGAGAGGTGAGCCGTCCTCAGGAAAGGAGCTTATCAAGGCATCAAGCTCATTGATGAACTCTCCGAGGGAACCTGGAGGGCGATAAATGATAAGGATGTTAAGCTTGAAAGGGCTAGTAACTGTGACAGCATGGAATTCAAAGGAGGCGATAGACAGATGGGTAAGGGGAGAAAGAGAGAATGACCACTTGGGAGAGATGAGGATCCCGGTGCCACCACCCCGCTGACCAGACGCTCTCGGGGTGTGCGAGAACACGTGGGCGGACGAAGAGAGAGCAGTAGGAGTAGCAGTGTTGTCTGTGGTGATCCATGTTTCCGTCAGTGCCAAGAAGTCGAGGGACTGGAGGGAGGCATAGGCTGAGATGAACTCTGCCTTGTTGACCGCAGATTGGCAGTTCCAGAGGCTACCGGAGACCTGGAACTCCACGTGGGTCGTGCGCGCTGGGACCACCAGAGTAGGGTGGCCGCGGCCACGCGGTGTGGAGCGTTTGTATGGTCTGTGCAGAGAGGAGAGAACAGGGATAAACAGACACATAGTTGACAGGCTACAGAAGAGGCTACGCTAATGCAAAGGAGATTGGAATGACAAGTGGACTACACGTCTCGAATGTTCAGAAAGTTAAGCTACGTAGCAAGAATCTTATTAACTAAAATGATTAAAATGATACAGTACTGCTGAAGTAGGCCAGCTGGCAGTGGGTGCGTTGTTGACACTACACTAATCAAGTCGTTCCGTTGAGTGTAATAGTTTCTGCAGTGTTGCTATTCGGGGCTAGCAGGCTAGCTAGCAGTGTTGTTTACGTTACGTTGCGTTAAAAGAACGACAATAGATGGCTAGCGAACCTAGAAAATCGCTCTAGACTACCCAATTATCTTTGATACAAAGACGGCTATGTAGCTAGCTAAGTAGCTAGCTACGATCAAACAAATCAAACCGTTGTACTGTAATGAAATGAAGTGAAAAAGTGATACAACCTGTGAATGCGACCGGGTAGTTGAGTTCTATACAGAAGACGTTGGCTAGCGTTGGCTAGCTGTTGGCTAGCTAGCAGAGTTGGCTAGCTAGCAGAGTCACCTACGTTAAGGACGACAAATAGCTGGCTAGCTAACCTCGGTAAATTAAGTTAATCACTCTAAGACTACACACTCTAAACCTAAACAACACAATTATCTTGGATACGATGATACGAAGACAGCAAAGACAGCTATGTAGGTAGCTAACACTAAACTAATCAAGTCGTTCAGTTGAGTGTAATAGTAATAGTTTCTCAGTGCAGCTAATCAGTGGACGTTAGCTAGCTGGCTAGTGAAGACTACGTTAGGACGGCGAAATACGATAATTACGCAATTATCTTTGATACAAAGACGGCTATGTAGCTAGCTGAGAAGAAATTGCTAAGATAAGACAAATCAAACCGTTGTGATATAATGAAATATAATGAAAAAGTTATACTACCCGTTGGAGCGACGTGCAGATGCGACCACTCGCTCCAACCGGAACCATGTCCTCTCTATACTTCATACATAAACAACCATGTCCTCTCTATACTTCATACATAAACAACCATGTCCTCTCTATACTTCATACATAAACAACCATGTCCTCTCTATACTTCATACATAACAACCATGTCCTCTCTATACTTCATACATAACAACCATGTCCTCTCTATACTTCATACATAAACAACCATGTCCTCTCTCTACTTCATACATAAACAACCATGTCCTCTCTCTACTTCATACATAAACAACCATGTCCTCTCTCTACTTCATACATAAACAACCATGTCCTCTCTATACTTCATACATAAACAACCATGTCCTCTCTATACTTCATACATAAACAACCATGTCCTCTCTATACTTCATACATAAACAACCATGTCCTCTCTATACTTCATACATAACAACCATGTCCTCTCTATACTTCATACATAAACAACCATGTCCTCTCTATACTTCATACATAACAACCATGTCCTCTCTATACTTCATACATAAACAACCATGTCCTCTCTATACTTCATACATAAACAACCATGTCCTCTCTATACTTCATACATAAACAACCATGTCCTCTCTATACTTCATACATAAACAACCATGTCCTCTCTATACTTCATACATAACAACCATGTCCTCTCTATACTTCATACATAACAACCATGTCCTCTCTATACTTCATACATAAACAACCATGTCCTCTCTCTACTTCATACATAAACAACCATGTCCTCTCTCTACTTCATACATAAACAACCATGTCCTCTCTCTACTTCATACATAAACAACCATGTCCTCTCTATACTTCATACATAAACAACCATGTCCTCTCTATACTTCATACATAAACAACCATGTCCTCTCTATACTTCATACATAAACAACCATGTCCTCTCTATACTTCATACATAACAACCATGTCCTCTCTATACTTCATACATAAACAACCATGTCCTCTCTATACTTCATACATAACAACCATGTCCTCTCTATACTTCATACATAACAACCATGTCCTCTCTATACTTCATACACAAACAACCATGTCCTCTCTATACTTCATACATAAACAACCATGTCCTCTCTATACTTCATACACAACAACCATGTCCTCTCTATACTTCATACACAAACAACCATGTCCTCTCTATACTTCATACACAACAACCATGTCCTCTCTATACTTCATACACAAACAACCATGTCCTCTCTATACTTCATAGACAAACAACCATGTCCTCTCTATACTTCATACACAAACAACCATGTCCTCTCTATACTTCATACATAACAACCATGTCCTCCCTATACTTCATACATAAACAACCATGTCCTCTCCATACTTCATACATAACAACCATGTCCTCTCTATACTTCATACATAAACAACCATGTCATCTCTATACTTCATACATAACAACCATGTCCTCTCTATACTTCATACATAAACAACCATGTCCTCTCTATACTTCATACACAAACAACCATGTCCTCTCTATACTTCATACACAAACAACCATGTCCTCTCTATACTTCATACATAACAACCATGTCCTCTCTATACTTCATACATAAACAACCATGTCCTCTCTATACTTCATACTCAAACAACCATGGCCTCTCCATACATAACAACCATGTCCTCTCCATACATAACAACCATGTCTTCTCTCTACTTCATTCATAACAACCATGTCCTCTATATACTTCATACATAACAACCATGTCCTCTCTATACTTCATACATAAACAACCATGTCCTCTCTTTACTTCATACATAACAACCATGTCATCTCTATACTTCATACATAACAACCATGTCCTCTCTCTACTTCATACATAACAACCATGTCCTCTCCATACATAACATACATGTCTTCTCTCTACTTCATACATAACAACCATGTCCTCTCCATACTTCATACATAAAAACCATGTCCTCTCCATACTTCATACATAAAAACCATGTCCTCTCTATACTTCATACATAACAACCATGTCCTCTCTATACTTCATACATAACAACCATGTCTTCTTTCTACATCATACATAACAACCATGTCCTCTCTATACTTCATACATAACAACCATGTCCTCTCTATACTTCATACATAACAACCATGTCCTCTCTATACTTCATACATAACAACCATGTCCTCTCTATACTTCATACATAAACAACCATGTCCTCTCTATACTTCATACATAAACAACCATGTCCTCTCTATACTTCATACATAACAACCATGTCCTCTCTATACTTCATACATAAACACCATGTCCTCTCTATACTTCATACATAAACAACCATGTCCTCTCTATACTTCATACATAAACAACCATGTCCTCTCTATACTTCATACATAAACAACCATGTCCTCTCTATACTTCATACATAAACAACCATGTCCTCTCTATACTTCATACATAAACAACCATGTCCTCTCTATACTTCATACATAAACAACCATGTCCTCTCTATACTTCATACATAAACAACCATGTCCTCTCTATACTTCATACATAAACAACCATGTCCTCTCTATACTTCATACATAAACAACCATGTCCTCTCTATACTTCATACATAAACAACCATGTCCTCTCTATACTTCATACATAACAACCATGTCCTCTCTATACTTCATACATAAACACCATGTCCTCTCTATACTTCATACATAAACAACCATGTCCTCTCTATACTTCATACATAAACAACCATGTCATCTCTATACTTCATACATAACAACCATGTCCTCTCTATACTTCATACATAAACAACCATGTCCTCTCTATACTTCATACACAAACAACCATGTCCTCTCTATACTTCATACACAAACAACCATGTCCTCTCTATACTTCATACATAACAACCATGTCCTCTCTATACTTCATACATAAACAACCATGTCCTCTCTATACTTCATACTCAAACAACCATGGCCTCTCCATACATAACAACCATGTCCTCTCCATACATAACAACCATGTCCTCTCTATACTTCATACATAAACAACCATGTCCTCTCTATACTTCATACATAACAACCCTGTCCTCTCTCTACTTCATACATAAACAACCATGTCGTCTCTATACTTCATACACAAACAACCATGTCCTCTCTATACTTCATACACAAACAACCATGTCCTCTCTATACTTCATACACAAACAACCCTGTCCTCTCTCTACTTCATACATAAACAACCATGTCCTCTCTATACTTCATACACAAACAACCATGTCCTCTCTATACTTCATACACAAACAACCATGTCCTCTCTATACTTCATACACAAACAACCCTGTCCTCTCTCTACTTCATACATAACAACCCTGTCCTCTCTCTACTTCATACATAAACAACCATGTCGTCTCTATACTTCATACACAAACAACCATGTCCTCTCTATACTTCATACACAAACAACCATGTCCTCTCTATACTTCATACACAAACAACCCTGTCCTCTCTCTACTTCATACATAAACAACCATGTCCTCTCTATACTTCATACACAAACAACCATGTCCTCTCTATACTTCATACACAAACAACCATGTCCTCTCTATACTTCATACATAACAACCATGTCCTCTCTATACTTCATACATAAACAACCATGTCCTCTCTATACTTCATACTCAAACAACCATGGCCTCTCCATACATAACAACCATGTCCTCTCCATACATAACAACCATGTCCTCTCTATACTTCATACATAAACAACCATGTCCTCTCTATACTTCATACATAACAACCCTGTCCTCTCTCTACTTCATACATAAACAACCATGTCCTCTCCATACATAACAACCATGTCTTCTCTCTACTTCATTCATAACAACCATGTCCTCTATATACTTCATACATAACAACCATGTCCTCTCTATACTTCATACATAAACAACCATGTCCTCTCTTTACTTCATACATAACAACCATGTCATCTCTATACTTCATACATAACAACCATGTCCTCTCTCTACTTCATACATAACAACCATGTCCTCTCCATACATAACAACCATGTCCTCTATATACTTCATACATAACAACCATGTCCTCTCCATACCTCATACATAAAAACCATGTCCTCTCCATACTTCATACATAACAACCATGTCCTCTCTATACTTCATACATAAACAACCATGTCCTCTCTATACTTCATACATAAACAACCATGTCCTCTCTATACTTCATACATAACAACCATGTCCTCTCTAACAACATAAACACCATGTCCTCTCTATACTTCATACATAAACAACCATGTCCTCTCTATACTTCATACATAAACAACCATGTCCTCTCTATACTTCATACATAAACAACCATGTCCTCTCTATACATAAACAACTGTCATACATAAACAACCATGTCCTCTCTATACTTCATACATAAACAACCATGTCCTCTCTATACTTCATACATAAACAACCATGTCCTCTCTATACTTCATACATAAACAACCATGTCCTCTCTATACTTCATACATAAACAACCATGTCCTCTCTATACTTCATACATAACAACCATGTCCTCTCTATACTTCATACATAAACACCATGTCCTCTCTATACTTCATACATAAACAACCATGTCCTCTCTATACTTCATACATAAACAACCATGTCCTCTCTATACTTCATACATAAACAACCATGTCCTCTCTATACTTCATACATAAACAACCATGTCCTCTCTATACATCATACATAAACAACCATGTCCTCTCTATACTTCATACATAAACAACCATGTCCTCTCCATACATAACAACCATGTCCTCTCTATACTTCATACATAACCAACCATGTCCTCTCTATACATCATACATAAACAACCATGTCCTCTCTATACTTCATACATAAACAACCATATCCTCTCCATACATAACAACCATGTCCTCTCTATACTTTATACATAACAACCATGTCCTCTCTCTACTTCATACATAAACAACCATGTCCTCTCCATACTTCATACATAACAACCATGTCCTCTCCATACTTCATACATAACAACCATGTCCTCTCCATACTTCATACATAAGAACCATGTCCTCTCTATACTTCATACATAGACAACCATGTCCTCTCTATACTTCATACATAAACAACCATGTCCTCTCTATACTTCATACATAAACAACCATGTCCTCTCTATACTTCATACATAACAACCATGTCCTCTCTATACTTCATACATAACCAACCATGTCCTCTCTATACATCATACATAAACAACCATGTCCTCTCTATACTTCATACATAAACAACCATATCCTCTCCATACATAACAACCATGTCCTCTCTCTACTTCATACATAACACCCATGTCCTCTCTATACTTCATACAAAAACACCATGTCCTCTCCATACTTCATACATAACACCCATGTCCTCTCTATAATTCATACATAACACCCATGTCCTCTCTATAATTCATACATAACAACCATGTCCTCTCCATTCTTCATACATAACAACCATGTCCTCTCTATACTTCATACATTAACAACCATGTCCTCTCTATACTTCATACATAACAACCATGTCCTCTCCATACTTCATACATAAACAACCATGTCCTCTCTATACTTCATACATAACAACCATGTCCTCTCTATACTTCATACATAACAACCATGTCCTCTCCATACATAACATCCATGTCCTCTCTATACTTCATACATAACAACCATGTCCTCTCTATACTTCATACATAACAACCATGTCCTCTCTATACTTCATACATAACAACCATGTCCTCTCTATACTTCATACATAACAACCATGTCCTCTCTATACTTCATACATAACAACCATGTCCTCTCTATACTTCATACATAACAACCATGTCCTCTCCATACTTCATACAGAAACACCATGTCCTCTCCATACTTCATACATAACAACCATGTCCTCTCTATACTTCATACATAAACAACCATGTCCTCTCTATACTTCATACATAACAACCATGTCCTCTCTATACTTCATACATAACAACCATGTCCTCTCTATACTTCATACATAACAACCATGTCCTCTCTATACTTCACACATAAACAACCATGTCCTCTCTATACTTCATACATAACAACCATGTCCTCTCTATACTTCATACATAACAACCATGTCCTCTCTATACTTCATACATAATAACCATGTCCTCTCTATACTTCATACATAACAACCATGTCCTCTCTATACTTCATACATAACAACCATGTCCTCTCTATACTTCATACATAACAACCATGTCCTCTCTATACTTCATACATAACAACCATGTCCTCTCTATACTTCATACATAACAACCATGTCCTCTCTATACTTCATACATAACAACCATGTCCTCTCTATACTTCATACATAACAACCATGTCCTCTCTATACTTCATACATAACAACCATGTCCTCTCTATACTTCATACATAACAACCATGTCCTCTCCATACTTCATACATAACAACCATGTCCTCTCTATACTTCACACATAAACAACCATGTCCTCTCTATACTTCATACATAACAACCATGTCCTCTCTATACTTCATACATAACAACCATGTCCTCTCTATACTTCATACATAACAACCATGTCCTCTCTATACTTCATACATAACAACCATGTCCTCTCTATACTTCATACATAACAACCATGTCCTCTCTATACTTCATACATAAACACCATGTCCTCTCTATACTTCATACATAACAACCATGTCCTCTCTATACTTCATACATAACAACCATGTCCTCTCTATACTTCATACACAAACAACCATGTCCTCTCTATACTTCATACATAACAACCATGTCCTCTCTATACTTCATACATAACAACCATGTCCTCTCTATACTTCATACATAACAACCATGTCCTCTCTATACTTCATACATAACAACCATGTCCTCTCTATACTTCATACATAACAACCATGTCCTCTCTATACTTCATACATAACAACCATGTCCTCTCCATACTTCATACATAAACACCAGGACACTATCTCTACATTAGACTCCACATTTAACCCAGGCTGGTTCCATATATACTGTAGGACCAGATCACGTGTACATTTTCCATTGGTGGCATTTTGTCAGTGAATTCAGCCCTCAGAGCTAATAACACCACATCTGATCGTATGGAGCTTCCTTAATCAACTGAGATAAGAGAGAGAAGGGGGACAGAGGGAAGGAGAGAGAGTGCAGTGGATTAGAAATGTGAATAGAGTTTGGGTACGGAAAGAGCGAGAGAGAGAGAGAGAGAGAGAGAGAGAGAGAGAGAGAGAGAGAGAGAGAGAGAGAGAGAGAGAGAGAGAGAGAGAGAGAGAGAGAGAGAGAGAGAGAGAGAGAGAGAGAGAGAGAGAGAGAGAGAGAGAGAGAGAGAGAGAGAGAGAGAGAGAGAGAGAGAGAGAGAGAGAGAGAGAGAGAGAGAGAGAGAGAGCAATAGAAAGAGAATGAAAGTGGAGAGAAAGAGAGTTTCTCCATGGTTGCTCTCTTGGGTTACACATCTCTCTGAAGCTGAAGTGACTACAAGATTAGCATCGGCTGACTGCAACTTTATAAATCTGACATAATTGTAAACCAGTCTGACAGCTAGAAGCACTGTTCCCTTGACTGAGCCCCATGCAGTCCCTTTAGCCTGGTCCCAGATCAGTTTGTGCTGACAATGATCAAAGGGGTTCAATTGGCAAGAAAGCACAAAGGGATCTGGGACCAGGCTACAGTCATTCTGCTTGCTACATTATCTACAGTGTTTATCTACACAGATAAGAAAGATTCAATAATAACGGATGGAGGGAGAAAGATGGTGATGCTTGTCAACTTAGAGCAGAGCCCTGAAAATAGCATGACATGGTTATGGATTACAGTCTAATAGATTCACATTTTAATTAGATGTTTCTTTTTTAGCTTTATCTTTAACTGCATTGTTGGAAAAGGACCCATAAGTAAGAATTTCACTGTTCGTCTACACCTGTTGTTAACAAAGCAACGATGTTGATCCATGAGATGACCTCAAATCATCCTTTTTCATCATCCCCTCTTTTCTAACTTCTCTACCCTCTATTAAAACTCCCTCTACTCTCTATTAAAACTTCCTCTACTCTCTATTATAACTCTCTCTACTCTCTATTAAAACTCCCTCTACTCTCTATTAAAACTTCCTCTACTCTCTATTATAACTCTCTCTACTCTCTATTATAACTCCCTCTACTCTCTATTATAACTCCCTCTACTCTCTATTATAACTCCCTCTACTCTCTATTATAACTCCCTCTACTCTCTATTATAACTCCCTCTACTCTCTATTATAACTCTCTCTACTCTCTATTATAACTCTCTCTACCCTCTATTATAACTCCCTCTACTCTCTATTAAAACTTCCTCTACTCTCTATTATAACTCCCTCTCCCTCTACTCCCTCTACTATTATAACTCCCTCTATTATAACTCTCTATTATAACTCCCTCTACTCTCTATTATAACTCCCTCTACTCTCTATTATAACTCCCTCTACTCTCTATTATAACTCCCTCTACTCTCTATTATAACTCCCTCTACTCTATTATAACTCCTCTACTCTCTATTAAAACTTCTCTACTTATTATAACTCTACTCTCTATTATAACTCTCTACTCTCTATTATAACTCCCTCTACTTATAACTCCCTATATTATAACTCCCTCTACTCTCTATTATAACTCCTCTACTCTCTATTATAACTCCTCTACTCTCTATTATAACTCCCTCTACTCTCTATTATAACTCCCTCTACTCTCTATTATAACTCCCTCTACCTCTACTCTCTATTATAACTCCCTCTACTCTCTATTATAACTCCCTCTACTCTCTATTATAACTCCCTCTACTCTCTATTATAACTCTACTCTATTATAACTCTACTCTCTATTATAACTCCCTCTACTCTATTATAACTCCTCTATTATAAACTCCCTCTACTCTCTATTATAACTCCTCTACTCTCTATTATAACTCCCTCTACTCTCTATTATAACTCCCTCTACTCCTCTACTCTATTATAACTCCCTCTACTTATTATAACTCCCTCTACTCT
The DNA here is from genome assembly GCF_021184085.1 of Oncorhynchus gorbuscha. Lineage (NCBI taxonomy): Eukaryota > Metazoa > Chordata > Actinopteri > Salmoniformes > Salmonidae > Oncorhynchus > Oncorhynchus gorbuscha. Next base: position 5,963,013 of record NC_060190.1, read on the forward strand.
CTATTATAACTCCCTCTACTCTATTATAACTCCCTCTACTTATTATAACTCCCTCTACTCTCTATTATAACTCCCTCTACTCTCTTTATAACTCCTCTATTATAACTCCCTCTACTCTCTATTATAACTCCCTCTACTCTCTATTATAACTCCCTCTACTCTATTATAACTCCCTCTACTCTCTATTATAACTCCCTCTATTATAACTCTCTATTATTATAACTCCCTCTACTCTCTATTATAACTCCCTCTACTCTCTATTATAACTCCCTCTACTCTCTATTATAACTCCCTCTACTCTCTATTATAACTCCCTCTATTATAACTCCCTCTATTATAACTCCTCTACTCTCTATTATAACTCCTCTACTCTCTATTATAACTCCCTCTACTCTCTTTATAACTCCTCTACTCTCTATTATAACTCTCTACTCTCTATTATAACTCCCTCTACTCTTATTATAACTCCCTCTACTCTCTATTATAACTCCTCTACTCTCTATTATAACTCCTCTACTCTCTATTATAACTCCCTCTACTCTCTATTATAACTCCCTACTCTCTATTATATAACTCTCTCTACTCTCTATTATAACTCTACTTATTATAACTCCCTCTACTCTCTATTATAACTCCTCTACTTATTATAACTCCCTCTACTCTCCTTTATAACTCCTCTACTTATTATAACTCCTCTACTCTCTATTATAACTCCCTCTACTCTCTATTATAACTCCCTCTACTCTCTATTATAACTCCTCTACTCTCTATTATAACTCCTCTACTCTCTATTATAACTCCCTCTACTATAACTCCTCTCTATTATAACTCCCTCTATAACTCTCTATTATAACTCCTCTACTATTATAACTCTCTATTATTATA